>NC_134499.1:12343929-12643929 GCF_040206685.1 Ascaphus truei
GAGGAGGGGGGAGAGGGGAAGAGGAGAGGGGGAAGAGGAGAGGGGGAAGAGGAGGGGGAGAGGGGAAGAGGAGAGGGGGAAGAGGAGGGGGGGAAGAGGAGGCGGGAAGAGGGGGGAAGAAGAGGGGGGGAGGGGGGAGGGGGAAAGAGGAGGGGGGGAGAGGGGGAAAGAGGAGGGGGAGAGGGGGAAAGAGGAGGGGGAGAGGGGAGGGAGAGGGGGAAAGGGGGAAAGAGGAGGGGGGAGGGGGGAGGGGGGGGAAGAGGAGGGGGAGAGGGGGAAGAGGAGGGGGGAGAGGGGGGAAGAGGAGGGGGGAGAGGGGGGAAGAGGAGGGGGGAGAGAGGGGGAGAGCGGGAAGAGGAGGGGGAGAGGGAAGAGGAGGGGGAGAGGGAAGAAGAGGGGGAGAGGGGAAGAGGAGGGGGAGAGGGGGGAAGAGGAGGGGGAAAGAGGAGGGGGGAGAGGGGGAAGAGGAGGGGGAGAGGGAGGAAGAGGAGGGGGGAGAGGGGGGAAGGAGAGGGGGGAAGAGGAGGGGGGAGAGGGGGGTGAGAGGGGGAGAGGGGGGAGAGGAGGGAGAGCGGGAAGAGGAGGGGGAGAGGGAAGAGGAGGGGGAGAGGGGGAAGAGGAGGGGGAGAGGGGGAAGAGGAGGGGGAGAGGGGGGAAGAGGAGGGGGAGAGGGGGAAGAGGAGGGGGAGAGGGGGGAAGAGGAGGGGGAGAGGGGGGGGAGAGCGGGAAGAGGAGGGGGAGAGCGGGAAGAGGAGGGGGAGAGGGGGGAAGAGGAGGGGGAGAGGGGGGAGAGGGGGGAAGAGGGGGGAAGAGGAGGGGGGAGAGGAGGGAGAGAGAGGGAAGAGGAGGGGGGAAGAGGAGAGGGGGGAAGAGGAGGGGGGAGAGGGGGGAAGAGGAGAGGGGGAGAGGGGGAGAGGGAGGAGAGGGGGGAGAGGGGGGAAGAGGAGGGGAGAGGGGGGAAGAGGAGGGGGGAGGGGGGAAGAGGAGAGGGGGAAGAGGAGGGGGGAGAGGGGGGAAGAGGAGAGGGGGGAGAGGGGGGAAGAGGAGAGGGGGAAGAGGGGAGGGGAGAGGGGGGAAGAGGAGAGGGGAAGAGGAGGGGGGAAGAGGAGAGGGGGGAGAGGGGGGAAGAGGAGAGGGGGAAGAGGAGGGGGGAGGGGTGAAGAGGAGAGGGGGAAGGAGGGGGAAGAGGAGGGGGGAAGAGGAGGGGGAGGGGGGAAGAGGAGGGGGGAGGGGGGAAGAGGAGGGGGAGGGGGGAAGAGGAGAGGGGGAAGGAGGGGGGAGAGGGGGAAGAGGAGGGGGGAAGAGGAGAGGGGGGAGAGGGGGGAAGAGGAGAGGGGGGAAGAGGAGAGGGGAAGAGGAGAGGGGGGAAGAGGA
Source organism: Ascaphus truei (assembly GCF_040206685.1). Taxonomy (NCBI): domain Eukaryota; kingdom Metazoa; phylum Chordata; class Amphibia; order Anura; family Ascaphidae; genus Ascaphus; species Ascaphus truei. The sequence goes on from NC_134499.1 coordinate 12,345,304, forward strand.
GAGGGGAAGAGGAGGGGGAAGAGGAGGGGGTAGAGGAGGGGGGAAAGAGGAGGGGGGAAAGAGGAGGGGGGGGAGAGGGGGGAAAGAGGAGGGGGGAGAGGGGGAAAGAGGAGGGGGGAGAGGGGGAAAGAGGAGGGGGGAGAGGGGGAAAGAGGAGGGGGAGAGGGGGAAGAGGAGGGGGAGAGAGGGAAGAGGAGGAGGGGAGAGGGAGAAGAGGAGGGGGGAGGGGGAAGAGGAGAGGGGGGGAGAGGAGAGGGGGGGGAGAGGGGGAAGAGGAGGGGGGGAAGAGGAGGGGGGGAAGAGGAGGGGGGGAGAGAAGGGGAAGAGGAGGGGGAGAGGAGGGAAGAGGAAGGGGGAAGAGGAGGGGGGAAGGGTGGGGAAGAGGAAGGGGGGGAAGGGTGGGGAATAGGAAGGGGGGGAAGGGTGGGGAAGAGGAAGGGGGGGAAGGGTGGGGAAGAGGAAGGGGGGGTGAGGGGGGAAGAGGAGGGGGGTGAGGAGGGGGGGAGGGAGGGGAGGTGAGGAGGGGGGGAGAGGGAGGAAGAGGAGGGGGGAAGAGGAGGGGGGAAGAGGAAGTGGGCGAGGTGGAAGAGGAAGTGGGAGAGGGGGGAAGAGGAGGACGGGGAGAGGATGTGGGAGAGGGGGGGAAGAGGGAGGGGCTAGAGGAGGGGGAAGGAGGGAGAGGGGGAAGAGGAGGGGGAGAGGGGGAATAGGAGGGGGAGAGGGGGAAGAGGAGGGGGGAGAGGGGGAAGAGGAGGGGAAGAGGAGGGGGAGAGGGGGAAGAGGAGGGGGAGAGGGGGAAGAGGAGGGGGAGAGGGGGAAGAGGAGGGGGGAGAGGGGGAAGAGGAGGGGGGAAGAGGAGGGGGGAAAGGGGGAAGAGGGGGAAAAGGGGGAAGAGGAAGGGGAAGAGGAAGGGGGAAGGGGGGGAAGAGGAGGGGGAAGAGGGGGAAGAGGAAATGGGGGAAGAGGAGAAGAAGGGGAGGGAAGGGGGAGAGAGAGGGAGGGGGAAAAAGAGGAATGAAGGGGGTGGAGAGAGGAAGGGGGACAGGAAGGGGGTGGAAGAGGAAGGAGGGAGAGAAAAGAAAAGGGGAGTAAGGGGAGGGAAGAATGGAAAGGGGGGAAGAGAGGAGGGGGGAAGAGAGGAGGGGGGAAGAGAGGAAGGGGGAAGAGAGTAATGGATGAAAGGGAGGAAGTGGGGAGTGGAGGGGAGGAAGTGGGGAGTGGAGGGGAGAAGAGATGGAGGGGGAAAGAGAGGAAGGGGGAGGAAGTTGAAGGAGGGAAGGGAGGAATGGGGAGAAAGAAGGGGGGTGGAGATAGGGGGGGAAAGGAGGGGGAGATGAGGATTGAGCAGAGGGGGAGACAAAGGGGGGAGAGAGAGAAAGAGAGAGAAAATGGGGATAGAGATAAAAGGAGGGAAGAGAGCGATAAAGAGGGGGAGAGAGAAAGGGACAGGAAAGAAAGAAAGGGGTTGGGAAAGAGAGAGGAAGAAGGGGGAAAAGAGGATGGAGGGGAAGCGAGGAATGGGAGGATGAGAGGAATGGGAGGTTGAGAGGAAGGGGGGTGAGAGGAAGGGGGGTGAGAGAAAAAAGAGAAATGAGAGACAAGTGGAGGGGAAAGGGAGAAAGAGTGGGAATAATGGGAACAGATAAAAGGGGGGAAGAGAGAGAGAGCAAGGGGGAGAGAGTAGGAGGGAGAGAGTAGGGGGGAGAGCAAGAAAAGGGGAGGGAGGGGGAGAAAAGGGGGAGACAAGAAAGAGAAAGGGGTGGGGAAAGAAGAGTGGAGAGAGAGAAGTGACAACCAGCCAACAATCACTGATAACCAGCAAAGACAGGAGTCAGTAACACACAGCACAGAGCAAACCCCCAGCTCAGACATAGAAACAGCAAGAACAAAGACAGACTCAACGCCAACCACTGGCTCAACAATAAAGACTACTGTCTCCAAAACAACCCACAAAAATGTACACCTGGAACAAGCAACAGGGAACACAGCACAACAACTAGAACAGACACCAGGCAGAACAACACAGACAGACATAATAATACTCATCGACTCAAATAGAAGATACCTGAACTGTGAGCGACTATTCCCAGGCAAAAACGTAACCATGATCCACTGCCCCACGACACAGAGAGCCCTCGATATTCTAAACAAACTAGACTTCAGAAACCCTGGATACATCATCATCCACATGTACCAATGACCTCCCGACCCAGGCATCTTGTTGCGAATCTGACACGAGTAGCGCAGAGAGCAACACATATTTCCCACCACAAAGATTATTATATCTACCCTACTACCAAGAAGAGATTTATTTATTTATTAATAAAATGTTTTACTAGGTAGTAATATATTGAGAGTTACCTCTCATTTTCAAGTATGTCCTGGGCACAGAGTTAAGATGGCAAATAATACATGGTTACAAATATAGTTAACAGTGAACAGGGTATACATTATTTACAAGACATAGCATGCAGTTAGAGATATCCCAACTGTTACATCCAGAACATCAACACAGAGTTGGCAAAAACATGCACATCTCTCCCCCATGTACACCTGGCTCAGCATGAGTCCATCATACCCCAACATCTGTATGACCATGTGCACCTCAACCAGCAAGGCTTGCGCTACTTTGCAACTAACCTTGAAAGATGTCACCATACAGAGAACAGCCAAATACCCCCTGCAGGATAGGGCACTGCACTGCACCATGGACCCAGATTACACAGATCTCATGAGACCCAGAGATACCCACATACCCACATAGACAGCAGCATTGGGACAACCACCCAGCATCACACCAACTGCCACAGGAGACCAGGACTAATGCCAGGGATCAATATCACCAGACAGAACACGAGAGTTTATAAAATTAATTTATTGGAAAAGTATATCCACAACTATACAAAACACACAAACATCACACATTCCCAACTGGGGAAACTGGGGGATACCCTGCATACCTAGTTGCAGGGAACACCTTGCAGAGAGTTCCCCTGTTCTCTCTGCTTGCCCAGTGCCTAAAGGACTTGTTTTCAGCACTGGAGTGAACAGTGAAGTTTCTTCTTATCACAGCCACACCTCTGTAACTCTCTGCAGACTCTGTCTGCTAGGGGTCTCCCTGCCCACCTTTTTATGCACTTAAAACATAATATTGCAACACTCAGGGCCAGGTGCTGTCTACATGCCCAGGCACAGATTGGTGGGTAGAAGGGCAATGTAACATTTGCAACATACAAGGATACAAGGAAAGGTCACAGACCAAGTTACAACAATTCTCCAGCAAACATATTAACCCCTGATTCCTGAGGTGCTGGAACCAAGCAAAGACATACATATATACATAACATATAATACAATACCAATGTATTACTGACAGGTAGGGGTAATGGCAGACTTAACCTTTATTAACAGCAGCCATATTTCTCCCTACTGTCACACCAACAACCTCCAGAAGCAGACTAACTGCTAGCAATGAACTAAAGGAAATATGGGAACTGCTCCCTACCATCTGCACCAGACTGATGTAAGTATGCACAATTCTACCAACATCATTACCACAAACAAGCATACACCACTATATGCAGAGAAAGAGAAGTACATACACGCCAAGAATGAATGTACCCACATTTATAGTATCAATAAAGACTACAACAAACAAAGACACTTGCAAATTAGCTCACTGGAAGGCATAAGATATATAATGTATACTGTATCCAAGATGGGATTTTTTAAAATTAGCAGCTGGAACATTCAGGGCCTGCAGGGTCAGCATTTGGTTCTAAACCACAAGATCCAGACTTCATAAACAATTTGACGAACGTAGACATTTTTATCCTCCACGAAATATGGATACAATCGGAGGAGATGTCTCTCATACCTATGGGTTATAAGCAGCTCCTAGTCCCAGCCCAAAAACACAAAGGTGTGAAACAAGGCCGCCATTCAGGAGGATTCATAATATGGTACAAGGAGAAGCTTAACAGCCAAATAAACCCAATGAAAAGATGATACCCACATGTGGCTACAAATAAAAGGCTCCATGTTCACCTATCAATATGACACATACCTATGTGCAGCATATATCCCCCCCTCCGACTCCCCATACTACAATCCAGACATCTTCGAGATACTCCAGACAGAGGCAATCCACTTTCAGACCATGGGTAAAGTGCTGATATGTGGAGACCTCAATGCCAGAACAGGCAGAGAACAGGACCACATATCTACAGATGGATATAACTACATCTTTGGCAATGACAAAAGTTTTTGTGGTATATGTGCTCTAGCGCCGGATCCATATAATATATGTATTCAGAATTAATGCATGATCAAATGCTAATAATGAAAGGTGAATCAAAAACAACTCCCAGGTGATGTGGAGTCCTTAAAAGAGACAGTATGACCCTGAAGGGAAAGAGTAAGGGGGTGCAAACCCACTCATCAAAACCTCATTGGGATAGTCCCAGGACCACTATTAAACCACACGAGTTGATGGATGTAAATGTACTCACATACAGTCATGTGAAAAAGAAAGTACACCCTCTTAGAATTCTATGGTTTTACATATCAGGGCATAATAACAATCATCTGTTCCTTAGCAGGTCTAAAAATTAGGTAAATACAACCTCAGATGAACAACAACACATGACATATTACACCGTGTCATGATTTATTTAACAAAAATAAAGCCAAAATGGAGAAGCTATGTGTGAAAAACGAAGTACACCCTTACTGTTTCAATAGGAATTAAGATGCTAAGTAGCAGACAGGTGCTGCTAATCCATTACCCTTGATTAATTGATCATCAGCAAATGTAATCACCTCTATAATAGCCAAAGTTTTAGCAGTTTGCTGGTCAGGAGCATTCAGGTGTGTGTTAACACAATGCCAAGGAGGAAAGACATCAGCAATGATCTTAGAGAAGCAATTGTTGCTGGCCATCAATCTGGGAAGGGTTATAAGGCCATTTCCAAACAATTTAAAGTCCTACAGTGAGAAAGATTATTCAAAAGTGGAAAACATTCAAGACAGTTGCCAATCTTCCCAGGAGTGGACATCCCAGCAAATTCACCCCAAGGTCAGACCGTGCAATGCTCAGAGAAATTGCAAAATACCCAAGAGTTACATCTCAGACTCTACAGCCCTCAGTTAGCAAGTTAAATGTTAAAATTCATGACAGTACAATTAGAAAAAGACTGAACAAGTATGGTTTGTTTGGAAGGGTTGCCAGGAGAAAGCCCCTTCTCTCTAAAAAGAACATGGCAGCACAACTTAGGTTTGAAAAGTTGCATCTGAACAAACCACAAGACTTCTGGAACAATGTCCTTTGGACAGACGAGACCAAAGTGGAGATGTTTGGCCATATTGCGCAGCGCCACGTTTGGCGAAAACCAAACACAGCATATGAGCACAAACATCTCATACCAACTGTCAAGCACGGTGGTGGAGCGGTGATGATTTGGGCTTGTTTTTGCAGCCACAGGACCTGGGAACCTTGCAGTCATTGAGTCAACCATGAACTCCTCTGTATACCAAAGTATTCTAGAGTCAAATGTGAGGCCATCTGTCCGACAGCTAAAGCTTGGCCGAAATTGGGTCATGCAAGAGGAAAATAAACCCAAGCACACCAGCAAATCTACAACAGAATGGCTGAAAAAGAAAAGAATCAAGGTGTTGCAATGGCCCAGTCAAAGTCCAGACCTCAACCTGATTGAAATGCTGTGGTTGGGCCCACAAACCTCAATGAACTGAACCTCAATGAACTGAAGCAACGTTGTAAAGAAGAGTGGGCCAAAATTCCTCCACAATGATGTGCGAGACTGATAAAGTCATACAGAAAACGATTACTTCAAGTTATTGCTGCTAAAGGTGGTTCTACAAGCTATTGAATCATAAGGTATACTTCGTTTTTTCACACATGGTTTCTCCATTTTGGCTTTATTTTTGTTAAATAAATCATGACACAGTGCAATATGTCATGTGTTGTTGTTCATCTGAGGTTGTATTTACTTAATTTTAAGACCTACTAAGGAACAGATGATTGTTATTATGTCCTGATATGTAAAACCATAGAATTCAAAGAGGGTGTACTTTCTTTTTCCCATATCTATCTTAAAATGCCTCCATCCTGTGTCCTTGGCGAAGCATGCTGCTAAGGATGGAGTAGAAACCAGCAGAATTGGAGCAATAAAGCACATCCAGGAGAGTGGGTCAAAAATGGTATAAAAAAAATAATGTTTTATTTAGTTCATTAAAAACGGAGGTATAACATACCTCCTACACGTTTCGTGCGCGTAGCACTTTATCATGGAGTTTTTAATGGACTAAATAAAGCATTCATTTTTTATACCATTTTTGACCCACTCTCCTCGCTGTGCGTTATTGCTCCAATTCTCTGATTTTTGGAAATGACACTTACTGTCATAGCTCTGTGACACGCCAAAGAACCAGCTACGACAGCGCAATAAACAAGAATGGTAAAGAGCTCCTAAACCTGTGTTGCGATCTGTGACTGTACAATATAAATGGACGGACAAGGGGAGACTCTTAGGGCAGAATACACATACAGCTCTGTGCTGGGCAGAAGCGTAGTGGATTACGCAATCACTGATATAGACCCACAAGCCATCAGTGCTTTCATAGTCACACCAGCATCTCCCATATCAGACCACAATCAAACCGGGCTTTTATTAAGAGCTCAACCAAGCACGGCACAAAAAACCTTCTCCAACCTTCATAGCCTGAAAACCACCTACAAATGGACAAAACAGAGCCTCGCGACATACACAGAAACAATCAACAGCTCAGAAGTGGGAAACCTGCTCCAAAGCTTCCAGAACACACACTACGAGCAGAACAAACACGGAGTAAACCTGGCGGTAAGAAATCTCAGCAAAATATTACATCCAATAGCAAGAATATCAAACCTAAAAAAAACCCAGCCTTAATAGACCAACAACAAACGCCAAAATCAAAGAAAAATTGTTTGATAAAGAATGCAAAACCCTTAGAAAAAGCCTGCGAACAATATCAAACCCAAAACCACAGAGACCCAACCAATACAGAACTACGAATAAGGTACCACCAACACCTGAAGCACTACAGGCACACCCTAAGGAAGAAAAAACAAAACCACATTGCCAAAAAAATTAGAAAGAATTGAAGAAGCATTGGATGAAAATACTTTCTGGCAAACCTGGAATCATCTTGATACAAAACAGAATAACTGACACCTGGCCATTCAGAATGGCAACATCTGGAAAAACTACTTCGAGGACCTTTACTAAGGAATCCCAGAAGAAAACCTGACACAAGAACAAAAACAAATCCTCACCAAACAAACATCAATGGAGAACATTATAAAATATAACCAAAATCCCCTGGACATACCAATCACAATCCAGGAAATAAAAGAAAAAATAAAACTAATAAAAACCAAGAAAGCCAGTGGACCAGATGACATTCTACATGAGATGCTGAAGTACAGCAATCCATCTATACAAGAAGCTCTACTGAAAATGTTCAACCTGGTTCGTACTACTGGCTACTTCCCTGAACTGTGGAATGAAGGACTGATAACCCCTATCCACAAGAAAGGAGACAGGATGGACCCATCAAATTACAGAGGCATCTGTGTCAGTAGCACCCTGGGGGAACTGTTCAATAGCATCTTGAACAGCAGAATCCTCACCCTCCTGACAGAGCAGAGTGTACTGAGTAAGATCCAGACAGGCTTCCTGCCAAACCACCGCACCATGGATCACATCTACACCCTACACAGCCTGATCAATAAGCCCATCCACAACACCAACAAGGGCAGAATCTTTGCTTACTTTGTGGACTTTTAAAAGGTCTTCGACTCCATCTGGCATCCAGGTCTATTGCTGAAAATACTATGGAGTGGAAGAGGGGGGAGAACTTACGATACCATCAAAAGTATGTACTCTGAAAACAAATGCTGCGTGAAAGTTAATAACAGAAGGACAGACTTCTCCCATCAAGGCCCTGGAGATAGACAAGGCTGTACACTTTTTAACATATACATCAATGAGCTTTCAGCAGCCCTTGAACTCCTCAGCACCTGGGCTCAACTTGGCTGGAACAGAGATGAAGGGGCTTATTCATTAAACTCCGTTAGCGCTGTACCTTGCGATCTGCACAGAAAGCCGCATTCAAGTCAATGAGGTTCTCTGTGCAGATCGGACGGTACAGTGCTAACGGAGCTTAATGAATAAGCTCCTAAGTCTCTACTATATGCAGATAACCTACTCCTGCTGTCTCTAACAGAACAAGGTCTCCAACAGAAACTGTCAATACTAGAAAAATTCAGCCAGATCTGGGCACTCTCTGTGAACGTAGAAAAAAACAGAATAATGGTATTCCAGAAAAAAATCTAAAAAACATTCAACCATATCTCAATTCACACTGAATAACAATGCACTGGAAGAGACAGCGAGCTACACATACGTAGGTCTAACAATCAGCTCATCAGGGAAATTCAACTTGGCCATAAATACACTGAACGAGAAGGCCCGCAGAGCATTCTATACAATAAGGAAACAGATGTACCACCTCAAACCACCAATAAGAAAATATTCAACAGCATCATCACATCCATCCTTCTGTATGGCAGCGAGGTGTGGGGCCATGTGACATACCCAGACTCCACAAAATGGGAAACCAGCCCAACAGAAATACTGCATCTGGAATTCTGCAAACACCTTCTCCAAGTACACAGGAGTACATGAAACAATGCATGCCGGGCTGAGCTGGGCCGCTTCCCTCTACTGCTCACTGTACAGAAGAGAGCACTGACATTCTGGGCCCACCTAAACAACAGCCATACACAGTCTTACTGCTACAGAGCAATGCAAAGCCAGGACCTCCTCACTAAACCCTGTGCCATCAAACAACTTGTCCTCTCACTCCAAGAACAAAACCCCATGCAGACCTGCCGAAAAAACAAATCAACTAAATCGCCAGCGAAATGAAGAAGCGGTATGTGACTATGTGGGAAAATAATATCCAGCGCTTAAAAAAGCTGGGGACCTACCACAGCCTACAGAGAGAATACACTCTGGCACCCTACCTACTGAAGGTAAATGACCCAAAGCAGAGACAGACCTTGGGCCAGTACAGAATGAAATAGCCTTGAAATAGAAACAGGCAGACACAGACCTAACTGGAAGCCCTGGGAGATGTGACTGTGCCAGCGATGTGAGCTGGGAGAGGTAGAATATGAAACACACTTCCTGTTGCGTTACACACAATACTCTGAAGTGAGGAGTGCCCACCTAGAGAAACTCACAGATCTTATCAAAAACTTTAATAATATAGAAGAGAACCAAAAAATTGTGATCCTCTTCGGAGAAGATAAAACCACAGCAGAACTGGCTGCACACTATATTAGCACGTGCCACAGGCTGAGAGACACCCACTAACCCCCACATCCCTGTGTGTAACTGTTACCCATGTACCAAGCAATCATTATACCCTACCCCCTGTAATTCATGTACTGTGTAATCATTGTACCCCACCCCCTATTATTCACGCTTTAGCAATACTGAAATGTTCTTTCGTTATGTCAATAAAGCTTATTTGATTTAATTTCAGAAGGGAGGGGGAGGGAGGGAGAGAAGGGAGGAGGAGAGAGAGAAAGGAGGGGGAGAGAGAGTAGAGATGAAAGAGCTGAGGTGGGGAGAGGAAAGGAGGAGGGAGGGGAGAGAGAGTCAGATATAAATCTCAGGCTTGCTGCAGTTTAAGATAAAAAACACACCCTATAATTGAAAGCGACAGATACTATCTGAAATTCTAAAACAAATCTATATAAAGTGACATTTTTGTGTATTGATGGAATCCAATAAAACTGTTTTTTTCCCTGTGTTGTGATTTTCATTGTTTAATATTTTGATCAGGGTTGGAAGGTGTTAGTTCTCTAAGGCAATATTTAGGAAAAGTACAAATATGGACATTATTGGGGGTTGAGAGATATGTGTCCCTAATTTCTTTATGGGAGGGGTGAATGGGTGAGAGATATGTGCCTCTAATTTATTTTGGGAGGGGAAACGAGTGAGCGAGTTATATGTTCCTGATTTCTTTGTAGTAGGATAAATATTTTCGATATTCCTTTGGGAGGGGTAAAGGTACGTTTTACTGACTTCTAAATGGAAGGTGTAAGAGGTATGTATCCCTGACATATTTATACGAGATGTTTCTGTAGAAGGCGAAAAGTATGTGTTCCTGATGTTTCTGTAGTAGGTGAGAGGTAGGTGTCCATGATGTTTCTTCAGGTGGTGAGAGGTATGTGTCCATGTTTCTTGTAGTGGCGAGAGGTATGTGTCCATGATGTCTCTGTAGGAGGTGAGAGGTATGTGTCCCTGATGTCTCTGTAGTAGGCGAGAGGTATGTGTCCATGATGTCTCTGTAGAAGGTGAGAGGTATGTGTCCCTGATGTCTCTGTAGTAAGCGAGAGGTATGTGTCCACGATGTCTCTGTAGGAGGTGAGAGGTATGTGTCCATGTTTCTGTAGTAGGCGAGAGGTATGTGTCCATGATGTCTCTGTAGAAGGTGAGAGGTATGTGTCCATGATGTTTCTGTAGGTGGTGAGATGTATGTTTTCCTAATTTCTCTGTGGTTGGGTTAGGCGGTGTGTTTTCCCTATGTATCTGTGGTAGGTGAGAGGTACGTGTCCATGATGTTTCTTCAGGTGGTGAAAGGTATGTGTCCGGGATTTTTCTGTAGTAGGTGAGAGGTATGTGTACCTGATGTCTCTGTAGTAAGTAAGAGGTATGTATACCTGATGTTTCTGTAGTAAGTAAGAGGTAAGTGTCCATGATGTCTCTGTAGGAGGTGAGAGGTATGTATCTCTGGTGTCTCTCTAAGCATTGAGAGGTATGTGTCTCTGATCTCTCTGTAGGAGATGATAGTTATGTTTCCCTGATCTCTGTAAGGTGACAGGTATGTGTCCTTGATGTTTCTGTACGAGGTGAAAGGTATGTGTCCTTGATGTCTCTGACTCTCTGTAGAAGGTGAGAGGTATGTGTCCCTGATGTCTCTGTAGGAGGTGAGGGGTATGTCTCCCTGATGTTTCTGTAGGAGGTGAGAGGTAGGTGTCCCTGATGTCTAGGGAGCAGTTCCCATATTTCCTTTAGTTCATTGCTAGCAGTTATTCTGGTTCTGGAGGTTGTTGGTGTGACAGTAGGGGTAAATATGGCTGCTGTTAATAAAGGTTAAGTCTGCCATTACCCCTACCTGTCAGTAATACATTGGTATTGTATTATATGTTATGTATATATGTATGTCTTTGCTTGATTCCAGCACCACAGGAATCAGGGGTTAATATGTTTGCTGGAGAATTGTTGAAACTTGGTCTGTGACCTTTCCTTGTCCTTGTTATGTTGCAAATGTTACATTGCCGTTCTACCTACCAATCAGGGCCTGGGCATGTAGGCAGCACCTGGCCCTGAGTGTTGCAATATTACGTATTAAGTGTACAAAAAGGTGGAGAGGGAGACCCCTAGAGAGCCTGCATAGCATTACAGAGGTGTGGCTGTGACACGAAGAAATTGCAGTGTCCACACCAGTGCTGGTCTCAGGCCTGAAAACCAGTCCTGTAGGCACTGGGCAAGAAGAGAGAACAGGGGAACTCTCTGCAAGGTGTTCCCTGCAACTAGGTATGCAGGGTATCCCCCAGTTTCCCCAGTTGGGTATGTGTGATGTTTGTGTGTTTTGTATAGTTGTGGATATACTTTTCCAATAAATTAATTTTATAAACTCTCGTGTTCTGTCTAGCGATATTGATCCCTGGTATTCGTCCTGGTCTCCCGTGACAAGAGGTATGTATCCTTGATAGCTCTGTAGTAGGTGAGAGGTACGTGTCCCTGATTTCTCTGTGGGTGGGTTAGATGGTATGTGTCCCTAATGTATCTGTGGTAGGTGACATGTATGTTTCCCCTATGTCTCTATAGCAGGTGAGAGGTATGTGTCCCTTATGTCTCTGTGAGAGGGTTAGGAGGTATGTGTCCCTGATGTTTCTGTGAGAGGTATGTGTCACTGATGTCTCTGTAGGAGGTGAGAGGTACGTGTCACTGATGTCTCTGTAGGAGGTGAGAGGTACGTGTCCCTGATGTCTCTGTAGGAGGTGAGAGGTATGTGTCCCTGATGTCTCTGTGGAAGGTGATAGGTATGTGTCCCTGATGTCTCTGTGAGAGGGTTAGTATATGTGCCTCTGATCTCTCTGTAGGAGGTGAGATATTACGTGTCCCTGATGGGTGAGATATCAGTTACTCGCTTGGCAAACATGTATCAGTGTTGTTGCCTGCATGAGTCACACAGCCATGTGCCTGATCTCTCTGTGGGGGAGGGGAAGAGCCGTGCACATTTCTCATTTCTTTGTCTGGAAGGAACCAGTTTCTGATCTCTTCCTGAGCTAAATCCAGATCAGTCTGTCACTTATATACACATTTACCAGACCATCCAGCACACAGACCTGAAAATCTATCACAGATCACCTCTCCTGCTGCACATTACTCATTCTGCATGAAGTCGCAGAAACATACTCATTGTGATGTTAGATACATTCATACGTATTCCCTTTCGCAGGCTGCATTACAATATCTGCCCACTTCCACTGGGATTCGCGCAGTAATCGATTTTCATATTTGTCTATTTCATCCTAAATGTCCCAGTTTTCTAACAATATTTTCAATACTGACTTCTTTTAATGTAAATATTTCTTTATTTACTTTTGAATCTTTTTTTGGAAATGTTTGCAAATGTAAACTGGAGATTAGGGTGAGGTTTATTGACCTTATCTCTGCCTTATCCAGAGAGGTATGTGTCCTGATATCTCTGTAATAGGTGACAGGTATGTGTCCTTGGTCTCTCTGTGTGAGGTGGGAGGTATGTGTCCCTGATGTCTCTGTGAGAGGGTTAGGATGTGTGTCCCTGATCTCTCTGTAGAATAAGAGAGGTATATGTCCCTGATGTCTCTGTAGAAGGTGAGAGGTATGTGTCCCTGATGTTTCTGTGAGAGGTATGTGTCCCTGATGTTTCTGTGAGAGGTATGTGTCCCTCATGTCTCTGTAGGAGGTGAGAGGTACGTGTCCCTGATGTCTCTGTAGGAGGTGAGAGGTATGTCTCCCTGATGTCTCTGTAGGAGGTGAGAGGTAGGTGTCCCTGATGTCTAGGGAGCAGTTCCCATATTTCCTTTAGTTCATTGCTAGCAGTTCGTCTGCTTCTGGAGGTTGTTGGTGTGACAGTAGGGGTAAATATGGCTGCTGTTAATAAAGGTTAAGTCTGCCATTACCCCTACCTGTCAGTAATACAATGGTATTGTATTATGTGTTATGTATATATGTATGTCTTTGCTTGATTCCAGCACCTCAGGAATCAGGGGTTAATATGTTTGCTGGAGAATTGTTGCAACTTGGTCTGTGACCTTTCCTTGTCCTTGTTATGTTGCAAATGTTACATTGCCGTTCTACCCACCAATCAGGGCCTGGGCATGTAGACAGCACCTGGCCCTGAGTGTTGCAATATTACGTTTTAAGTGTACAAAAAGGTTGGGAGGGAGACCCCTAGAGAGCCTGCATAGCATTACAGAGGTGTGGCTGTGACACGAAGAAATTGCAGTGTCCACACCAGTGCTGGTCTCAGGCCTGAAAACCAGTCCTGTAGGCATTGGGCAAGAAGAGAGAACAGGGGAACTCTCTGCAAGGTGTTCCCTGCAACTAGATATGCAGGGTATCCCCCAGTTTCCCCAGTTGGGTATGTGTGATGTTTGTGTGTTTTGTATAGTTGTGGATATACTTTTCCAATAAATTAATTTTATAAACTCTCGTGTTCTGTCTAGCGATATTGATCCCTGGTATTCGTCCTGGTCTCCCGTGACAAGAGGTATGTATCCTTGATGGCTCTGTAGTAGGTGAGAGGTACGTGTCCCTGATTTCTCTGTGGGTGGGTTAGATGGTATGTGTCCCTAATGTATCTGTGGTAGGTGACATGTATGTTTCCCCTATGTCTCTGTAGCAGGTGAGTGGTATGTCCCTTATGTCTCTGTGAGAGGGTTAGGAGGTATGTGTCCCTGATGTCTCTGTGAGAGATATGTGTCCCTGATGTTTCTGTGAGAGGTATGTGTCCCTGATGTTTCTGTGAGAGGTATGTGTCCCTGATGTCTCTGTGGAAGTTGAGAGGTACGTGTCCCTAATGTCTCTGTAGGAGGTGAGAGGTATGTGCCCCTGATGTCTCTGTAGAAGGTGAGAGGTATGTGCCCCTGATGTTTCTGTGGGAGGTGAGAGGTATGTGTCCCTGATGTCTCTGTGGGAGGGTTAGTATATGTGTCTCTGATCTCTCTGTAGGAGGTGAGATATTACGTGTCCCTGAAGGGTGAGATATCAGTTACTCGCTTGGCAAACATTTATCAGTGTTGTTGCCTGCATGAGTCACACAGCCATGTGCCTGATCTCTCTGTGGGGGAGGGGAAGAGCCGTGCGCATTTCTCATTTCTTTGTCTGGAAGGAACCAGTTTCTGATCTCTCTCCCTGAGCTAAATCCAGATCAGATTGTCACTTATATACACATTTACCAGACCATCCAGCACACAGACCTGAAAATCTATCACAGATCACCTCTCCTGCTGCACATTACTCATTCTGCATGAAGTCGCAGAAACATACTCATTGTGATGTTAAGCTGCATTCATACGTATTCCCTTGCGCAGACTGCATTACAATATCTGCCCACTTCCACTGGGATTCGCGCAGTAATCGACTTTCATATTTGTCTATTTCATTCTAAATGTCCCAGTTTTCTAACAATATTTTCAATACTGACTTCTATTAATGTAAATATTTCTTTATTTCTTTTTTTAACCTTTTTTTTTAAATGTTGGCAAATGTAAACTGGAGATTAGGGTGAGGGTTATTGACCTTATATCTTCCTTATCCAGAGAGGTATGTGTCCTTATGTCTCTGTAGGAGATAAGAGGTATGTGTCGCTGATGTCTCTGTGAGAGGGTTAAGCTATGTGTCCCTGATCTCTCTGTAGTTGGTGAGAGGTATGTGTCCCAGATGTCTCTGTAGGAGGTGAGAGGTAGGTGTCCCTGATATCTCTGTATGAGGTGAGAGGTATGTGTCCCTGATCTCTCTGTAGGAGGTGAGAGGTATGTGTCCCTGATGTCTCAGTAGGAGGTGAGAGGTATGTGTCCCTGATGTCTCTGTAGGAGGGGAGAGGTATGTGTCCCAGATGTCTCTGTAGGAGGTGAGAGGTATGTGTCCCTGATGTCTCTGTAGGAGGTGAGAGGTATGTGTCCCTGATGTCTCTGTGGGAGGTGATAGGTATGTGTCCCTGATGTCTCTGCGAGGTGAGAGGTATGTGTCCCTGATGTTTCTGTAGGAGGTGTGAGGTATGTGTCCCTGATGTCTCTGTGGGAGGTGAGAGTTATGTGTCCCTGATGTCTCTGTGGGAGGTGAGAGGTATGTGTCCCTGATGTCTCTGTGGGAGGGTTAGTATATGTGCCTCTGATCTCTCTGTAGGAGGTGAGATATTACGTGTCCCTGATGGGTGAGATATCAGTTACTCGCTTGGCAAACATGTATCAGTGTTGTTGCCTGCATGAGTCACACAGCCATGTGCCTGATCTCTCTGTGGGGGAGGGGAAGAGCCGTGCGCATTTCTCATTTCTTTGGGCCTCATGCAGAGAGCAGCGCTATGCAGAATTGGAGAGGGGGAAAAATTTTACCTTTTTTGGAGAGTTTTTATGTCCATATGCAGAAAGGGCAGAAAACTGCCTTTCTGCATATGGAGAGTTTCAACCAGCGCTATGAGCGCTGTTGAAACTACTGGGGAAAAAATCGCGTTTTTTTTTTTCCCTCTACACCGGCCGCGGAGCGCCAGCTGCTTGGTGGAGAGGGAAAATGTTGAAAATCGCGCCATTTTTTTGCCGCGAACAGCCACTAGATGGCGATCGCGGCTCTCTGCATACGGCAGAGAAAAAAACTGGAGAGAATTTAAACTCTCCAGGCGCGCGGCGAATTTGAAGGGGAAAAAAAAAATGGCGCTTTTTTTTAAACTTGCCGGTTTCTGCCTTTCTGAAGGCAGAATCCGCCAATTAATGCCGCTTTCACTTTTTGCGCTGCTCTCTGCATGAGGCCCTTTTTCTGGAAGGAACCAGTTTCTGATCTCTCTCCCTGAGCTAAATCCAGATCAGTCTGTCACTTATATACACATTTACCAGACCATCCAGCACACAGACCTGAAAATCTATCACAGATCACCTCTCCTGCTGCACATTACTCATTCTGCATGAAGTCGCAGAAACATACTCATTGTGATGTTAGCTACATTCATACGTATTCCCTTTCACAGACTGCATTACAATATCTGCCCACTTCCACTGGGATTCGCGCAGTAATTGACTTTCATATTTGTCTATCTCGTTCTAAAAGTCCCAGTTTTCTAACATTATTTTCAATGCTGACTTCTTTTAATGTAAATATTTATTTATTTACATTTGAACCTTTTTTTTGGAAATGTTTGCAAACGTAAACTGGAGATTAGGGTGAGGTTTATTGACCTTATCTCTTCCTTATCCAGAGAGGTATGTGTCCTGATGTCTCTAATAGGTGACAGGTATGTGTCCTTAGTCTCTGTGTGAGGTATGTGTCCCTGATCTCCCTGTAGTAAGTGAGAGGTATGTGTCCCTGATCTCTGTAGGAGGTGAGAGGTATGTGTCCCTGATCTCTGTAGGAGGTGAGAGGTATGTGTCCCTGATCTCT
Organism: Ascaphus truei; assembly: GCF_040206685.1. Taxonomy (NCBI): domain Eukaryota; kingdom Metazoa; phylum Chordata; class Amphibia; order Anura; family Ascaphidae; genus Ascaphus; species Ascaphus truei. The sequence continues at coordinate 12,362,079 of NC_134499.1, forward strand.
GTAGGAGGTGAGAGGTATGTGTCCCTGATCTCTGTAGGAGGTGAGGTATGTGTCCCTGATCTCTCTGTAGGAGGTGAGAGGTATGTGTCCCTGATCTCTGTAGGAGGTGAGGTATGTGTCCCTGATCTCTCTGTAGGAGGTGAGAGGTATGTGTCCCTGATCTCTGTAGGAGGTGAGAGGTATGTGTCCCTGATCTCTGTAGGAGGTGAGGTATGTGTCCCTGATCTCTCTGTGGGAGGTGAGAGGTATGTGTCCCTGATCTCTGTAGGAGGTGATAGGTATGTGTCCCTGATCTCTGTAGGAGGTGAGGTATGTGTCCCTGATCTCTCTGTACGAGGTGAGAGGTAGGTGTCCCTGATGTCTCTGTAGGAGGTGAGAGGTATGTGTCCCTGATCTCTCTGTAGGAGGTGAGAGGTATGTGTCCCTGATGTCTCTGTGGGAGGTGAGAGGTATGTGTCCCTGATGTTTCTGTGGTAGGTTTAGTATATGTGCCTCTGATCTCTCTGTAGGAGGTGAGATATTACGTGTCCCTGATGGGTGAGATATCAGTTACTCGCTTGGCAAACATGTATCAGTGTTGTTGCCTGCATGAGTCACACAGCCATGTGCCTGATCTCTCTGTGGGGGAGGGGAAGAGCCGTGCGCATTTCTCATTTCTTTGTCTGGAAGGAACCAGTTTCTGATCTCTCTCCCTGAGCTAAATCCAGATCAGTCTGTCACTTATATACACATTTACCAGACCATCCAGCACACAGACCTGAAAATCTATCACAGATCACCTCTCCTGCTGCACATTACTCATTCTGCATGAAGTCGCAGAAACATACTCATTGTGATGTTAGCTACATTCATACGTATTCCCTTTCGCAGACTGCATTACAATATCTGCCCACTTCCACTGGGATTCGCGCAGTAATCGACTTTCATATTTGTCTATTTCATTCTAAATGTCACAGTTTTCTAACATTATTTTCAATACTGACTTCTTTTAATGTAAATATTTCTTTATTTACTTTTGAATCTTTTTTTGGAAATGTAAACTGGAGATTAGGGTGAGGTTTATTGACCTTATCTCTTCCTTATCCAGAGAGGTATGTGTCCTGATATCTCTGTAATAGGTGACAGGTATGTGTCCTTGGTCTCTCTGTGTGAGGTTTATGTCCCTGATGTCTCTGTGAGAGGGTTAGGATGTGTGTCCCTGATCTCTCTGTAGAAGATGAGAGGTATGTGTCCCTGATCTCTCTGTAGAAGGTGAGAGGTATGTGTCCCTAATGTCTCTGTGGGAGGTGAGAGGTAGGTGTCCCTGATGTCTCTGTGGGAGGTGAGAGGTATGTGTCCCTGATGTCTCTGTGGTAGGTGAGAGGTATGTGTCCCTGATGTCTCTGTAGGAGGTGAGAGGTATGTGTCCCTGATCTCTCTGTAGGAGGTGAGAGGTATGTGTCCCTGATGTCTCAGTAGGAGGTGAGAGGTATGTGTCCCTGATGTCTCTGTAGGAGGTGAGAGGTATGTGTCCCTGATGTTCCTGTGGGAGGGTTAGGATATTTGTCCCTGATCTCTGTAGGAGGTGAGAGGTAGGTGTCCCTGATGTCTCTGTGGGAGGTGAGAGGTATGTGTCCCTGATGTCTCTGTGGGAGGGTTAGTATATGTGCCTCTGATCTCTCTGTAGGAGGTGAGATATTACGTGTCCCTGATGGGTGAGATATCAGTTACTCGCTTGGCAAACATGTATCAGTGTTGTTGCCTGCATGAATCACACAGCCATGTGCCTGATCTCTCTGTGGGGGAGGGGAAGAGCCGTGCGCATTTCTCATTTCTTTGTCTGGAAGGAACCAGTTTCTGATCTCTCTCCCTGAGCTAAATCCAGATCAGTCTGTCACTTATATACACATTTACCAGACCATCCAGCACACAGACCTGAAAATCTATCACAGATCACCTCTCCTGCTGCACATTACTCATTCTGCATGAAGTCGCAGAAACATACTCATTGTGATGTTAGCTACATTCATACGTATTCCCTTTCGCAGACTGCATTACAATATCTGCCCACTTCCACTGGGATTCGCGCAGTAATCGACTTTCATATTTGTCTATTTCATTCTAAATGTCCCAGTTTTCTAACATTATTTTCAATACTGATTTCTTTTAATGTAAATATTTCTTTATTTACTTTTGAATCTTTTTTTGGAAATGTAAACTGGAGATTAGGGTGAGGTTTATTGACCTTATCTCTTCCTTATCCAGAGAGGTATGTGTCCTGATATCTCTGTAATAGGTGACAGGTATGTGTCCTTGGTCTCTCTGTGTGAGGGGGGAGGTATGTGTCCCTGATGTCTCTGTGAGAGGGTTAGGATGTGTGTCCCTGATCTCTCTGTAGAATATGAGAGGTATGTGTCCCTGATCTCTCTGTAGAAGGTGAGAGGTATGTGTCCCCGATGTCTCTGTGGGAGGTGAGAGGTAGGTGTCCCTGATGTCTCTGTGGGAGGTGAGAGGTATGTGTCCCTGATGTCTCTGTGGGAGGTGAGAGGTATGTGTCCCTGATGTCTCTGTGGGAGGTGAGAGGTATGTGTCCCTGATGTCTCAGTAGGAGGTGAGAGGTATGTGTCCCAGATGTCTCTGTAGGAGGTGAGAGGTATGTGTCCCTGATCTCTCTGTAGGAGGTGAGAGGTATGTGTCCCTGATGTCTCAGTAGGAGGTGAGAGGTAGGTGCCCCTGATGTCTCTATGAGAGGGTTAGGATATGTGTCCCTGATGTCTCTGTAGGAGGTGAGAGGTATGTGTCCCTGATGTCTCTGTAGGAGGTGAGAGGTATGTGTCCCTGATGTTCCTGTGGGAGGGTTAGGATATGTGTCCCTGATCTCTGTAGGAGGTGAGAGGTAGGTGTCCCTGATGTCTCTGTGGGAGGTGAGAGGTATGTGTCCCTGATGTCTCTGTGGGAGGGTTAGTATATGTGCCTCTGATCTCTCTGTAGGAGGTGAGATATTACGTGTCCCTGATGGGTGAGATATCAGTTACTCGCTTGGCAAACATGTATCAGTGTTGTTGCCTGCATGAGTCACACAGCCATGTGCCTGATCTCTCTGTGGGGGAGGGGAAGAGCCGTGCGCATTTCTCATTTCTTTGTCTGGAAGGAACCAGTTTCTGATCTCTCTCCCTGAGCTAAATCCAGATCAGTCTGTCACTTATATACACATTTACCAGACCATCCAGCACACAGACCTGAAAATCTATCACAGATCACCTCTCCTGCTGCACATTACTCATTCTGCATGAAGTCGCAGAAACATACTCATTGTGATGTTAAGCTGCATTCATACGTATTCCCTTTCGCAGACTGCATTACAATATCTGCCCACTTCCACTGGGATTTGCGCAGTAATCGACTTTCATATTTGTCTATTTTGGTCGAAATGTCCCCGTCTTCTAACAAATATATTAAATACGGACTTCTTTTAGTGTCAAAATTCCTAATGTACTTTTGAACCTTTTCGTTGGAAATGTTTGTTAAACTAAACTGGAGATCAGGGTGAGGTTTATTGACCTCTCTTCCTTATCCAATTGATTTGTTCTCTTCCTTATCCAGTCTCCTTTCCTAATTGGTCTTCAGAGTAGCAGGAGCATGCTTAAATCTGATATCCTTATTGTTTTGGGGTGAATAAAAAATGATTGCCATTTACTGATAGTCACCGAGATAAATGCAAACAAAGGAAACATTTCAGACCTGTCAAAATGATTACTATATATATCATTTTTTTAAAGTGCCAATAACTTCAGTTTAACCTACGTGACAGATAAGTGCCATTTGTTTAATTTCGAGTGAGATTGCACCTTTAAGTCATTTTATTCCCTATCATTTGACGCACTGCAGGTCTTTAGCTGCCTAAGTCGTAAACAACATTACATGTTTTAAAGTCACTTTTGAAACACTGCCCTCTGCTGCCCAAAGGAGGGAACTGTTTAGCTTGGCTGTTCCGCTTCATCTCCTGTGTGTTCTTTCATTAACCTTTAAAAGACGCCAAAAGGCGGTATGGGACATTTGGTTGCAGCTGTTTCACCGCGAACAAATGACCGCTGGTGCTTCGCCGCTAAGGTAAGGACTTAAACCCACTACATTAAGCCCTTACCCTAAACCCCACCACCCTAAACCCTTACCCTAAAACCCCCTACACTAAGCCCTTACTCTAAACCCCCTACCCTATCCGCTAAAACCCCTTATATTAACCCACTATCCTAACTGCTAACAACCCTTAAATTAACCCCCACCCTAAACAGTAATATAACTTACCTTAGAAGCGGCGGACGGCGGGGATTCCAGCGGGGTATTGCCTGCGGCAGAGGGGCCGTCTGCGGCCCGAACCGGGGTTATAATTTAGTCACGGCGAAACGGCCTCGAGCAAATATCCCATTCCACACCCAGGCTCTATAATACCGGGCTGCTCAGAAAGCAAAGTGCAGCTACAGAGCCCATACGTGTTAACATCTTTACAGTGCATTCATTACTTTAAGTACAGTACATTACGTTCTCCCTACTTACCACTTAGATTGTTAGCTCTTCAGGGCAGGGACTCCGCCTATTGTTACTTTTATGCCGAGCGCTTATTCCCATTCTGTCATGTGTCACTGCTGTGGGGCACTATTTACATAGATGGCGTGATACAAAAAACAATATATATATATTTTTACATACAAAAAGTGTGTTAGTTTAGGTGCTAAACGCAATGACATAAATCTGCCATTATTCCATTTAGATTGTAAGCTCTGTAGGTGAGGGAATCCTCCCATAATGCCTTGTCTTTCACTTCCTGTTTAGCGCGCTTTATATATGATGTATTATAACTCTGCAAAGTGCTGTGTATATTAGTGACGCTATATACTGTATATATATATAAAAACACAAATGTTTCTAGCTATACATACAGATGAAGAACTGCAGTCCCGTATAGATCCGCATTGAACTAATGGGTTAACATTGTGTCCTGAATGTGTTTTTTGTTTTTAATAAAAGAAAATCAGATTCGAATATGTATGTTTATATTGGTTTTCAAAAAGATACCCTGACAGTGTTTGCCCACCAGAGTGTATGTTGCTGCGATATCTCTCTCTTATCTTTATCACCTCCTGTCCTATTTGGCTCTGAGACACTGGGATGTATAAATCTGATTACCTTATCATTAGGGTGAAATAAGCAACATCGACGATCTCAGAACCCCCCCCCCCCCCCCGTGAAGAACACATCACAGTTTCAAATATAATGTTAAAATACAGATGCAGTAGACGCTACTTGGACACGAACAACACACCAGCGGGGAAAAGGTGTCCGGTGTCTTGAACCAGCCGTGCCGGAATAATGGGTGTCGCCAACATGTTATGTCACGCGCGCAAACGTGTTACATGTGCAGCGTGACGACCATGTGTCAGACTCCGATCCCCTTCCACCATTGAATGGGCCCTCCTCTTCCCACTCAATGATTTAGCCCACTGGGAACCCTGTTACTCCCCCGAGCCCCTCAACGATTTGGTAGGGGCCCCGATCACGGTTGGCGTCCTGGGCCCTGGCAAATCTGTTGGCCGAGAGATCCCTTGTTATTGTAGGGGAGGATATTTATGACCCAAGTTAAAGGTCAAACTAGTGTTTGCTGTCTCTGTAATTTTTTTTGTCTCCAGAGCATATTAAAAATGTCTCTTTTTCAATATGACGTGAAGCCGCCTCTCCTGTTCCGGAGAAGAGATTATCTCCAATCAAAGGTAATTGTGATGTTTTCCCCAGCACGCGGGAGTAGCCATGCAGCATATTTAATAAGGAACTATTGTGATTTTCTAAATCGATTGTAAACAAGACATGAAAAGAAATCCGAGTCAAATCGGATTTTAAGACTAAATAAATCCTGCAGGTCACATCACGTCCACAGAACTGCAAAAACGCTGCGGGACTCACACATTCTCCTCACATCCACCTCTCCACGGTTTCCATAGCAGCAGACAAAAGTCGGACCGTTGCCATGCAATCAGATTACATTTTCCGCATCCCCCCCACTTGCTTATTTTTCTGCAGAACATCTAGTTTTTACTTTTATCTTTCACATAAAAACTGACGGCCCAATTATTTTTTAATTTTTTTAAATTAAGTTCTAGAGCAAAAACGTTAAGGACGCCGCGTAGAGAAATTCAGATAGCTCCTCGGTCGTTATTTCAACGCTTTGCTATAATAGCCCTTCTATGGAGCGTTGTTCTGTGTTATGGAATATGATAGGAATTTTTGCCACAGGGTAAAGTTTTATAAAGAGTAAATCTTCAAATAAAACCCTTCCTTGTATCTTGTTATATTCTGCAAGTTGAAGGAAAAGCCTGTGATTGCGCATAACGGAGAAACATTTGAAAGGTCAGCCCGATATCAGCATTTTTTAAACAATGTATCAGTATTATTTGTGCTTCCTTAAAGAGGTAATCCAAGCTCTTTTTTTTATCCAAGCTCTTAAACTACATTTGGTACCCAGGTTTGAAGCAGGGGGTCTCCAGAGCCGAACCCCGTTAACTTCAGCTCCTGGGATCCCATGCTTCCTGAGATACTGACCTCTGTAGTAAGTGCCAGTAGCCGCTCTGCTCGGCTACTAAGGATCATGTAATGGCCACTGTCCAAAGCTCCCGTGCCCTGCGGACCAATAGGAAGCTGTGACATGATCAGGTGTAGCTTCCTATTGGCTCACGTGACGCGGGACCTTTAAACTTTAAAGCCCAGCTAGCTCAGCTGAAGTGGCTACCCGCACCCCCTGTGGAGGTAAGTATCTCCGGAAGATGGGGTCCCTGGAGCTGAAATTAATGGGGTTCAGCTTCGGAGATACCCTGCTTCAATCCTAGTTACAAAACAAGAGCAATCCACCCTAATTCCCAATTTTACAGGATCAGAAAAAAAAAGGGGGGGGGGGATTTGTACTGAGCTGAACTCCACTATTTTCCACTGTGGGGTCCCTATAGTTTCCAAGATATTCACTGGTTACCGGTATAACTTCCTGGTGTTTTAAAGGGGATTTAAATGGCCATCCAATAGGAAGTCACAGCAGATGATGTTGCAGCTTCCTCTTGGCACGAGTATTGGCAGCCATTTTGATTCCCCCGGGAGGAGATATGAGCCCGGTAACTTCATCGGTAAGTATTTTGGGAATCAAGGAGTAGCCAAAGTTGAAAATAATGGTGTTTGTCCCTGAGGGACCCCCTCTTCCCCCCCTAATTATTTAACACCATTAAATAATATTTGTAACTTATTTGTTTCCTTTGAAAAATTAATGTTTTGATTTTCACTGCGTCCTGTGTAACCCTAATCTGGTCGGATTAGGCCCAGATCAACATAGCTCTGCTTAAGCAACGTCAACGTGACGTTGAGATGAAGTCACACTCAGCCTAAACGTGTATCTTCAAAGAACATTTAATTATATTAAGACGTTTTCTCCTGTAAAAAGCATTTAATAAACTATAAATTGAAAAGGAGCGTCTTAGGCCTCGGCCATTGTGGCGCTGAGCGGGCGGGCATGCTCACGCCTACCGCTATGAAACACATTGAGGCAATGGCAGAAAGGGGGGGTGATAGACAGCACTCTGACTCAATAACTCAGCAAGGTTGCAGGGTGCACGGAACAGGAAGGGACCCTAATTCCCTTCAAAAATACTAACAGACCAAAAGATAGTATCAGCACTCTCTGTCTCACAGCTACAGATATAAGCGAATACCAGTGTAAGGAATATGAATAATTTAATGACACTAATAATAAACTGAAAATATAGCAACAATAGCCAATACGTCAATGCAAGAATAAATATCACCATAGAGAAAGTCAAATTAAAGGGGGTAGAGGGGAAAGAAGGAGAAGGGGAAAAAAACACATGAAACAAAAGGAAAAAATCACAAAAATGGAAAAAGGAAAGCATACTAGGGGGGCGACGTTTTGAGGGGTAACCTCTTCATCTGGCCCATTCCCCCTGGTCCCAAAGGGTCCCAGAGGTACTTCCCTAAACCTTCCCTCCCCACTGTCAAATAATCCCACACTCAGCTAAAGATATAAATCAAAAGTCTTGTAGAGGGCAAATCACATGTGCAGACACCAGATATCAAACAATGAATGTGAATTCATGAATTCATGAATAGTGTAAGAGACAAAGTACATATGTAGATATCAGATGTCAAACAGTTAATAAGTATAAGCAAACCCTCTGTCAACAGCTCTTAGTGCTCTGTGGAGTGCTTGTGGCAATGTGTCTGGCCAGAGTGATCAAGCACCTGCGCATGCTCGGCGCTTAGATGCTTGCAGAGCGAGCAAATTTGATTTTGCCGCTCGCAAGCGCGTCACGTGAGCGGTTCGCCCAATGAGGGCGAACCAGTTCAGTGACGTCATGGCCGCGCCCCCAGACGAGCGCGCCCCTAGCCGGCTACGAAATGCCCGGCCGAGCAGGGCTCACCGCACGAGCACCAGCGCGCCCGTTCCCTGCCTTGCCGCAGCCTCAGTGAGTAAAGACACAGACTCTGATATCGACACAGAGTATGAAGCAGGGGATCCTGGTTGAATTCCCGGTCTCAGCACCTTATGCATTTGGGCGAGTCACTTTATCTCCCTACCACCAAAAACAGAGAGTGTAAGCTCATCTAGGAAAGGACTGTCTCTGTAACATTCCTATGTGCTGCGTACTGAGCACTATACTGTAATTGTGATGCGCTTTGAGTCCCATTGAAAGAAATGAAGTAGTATTAGTAGTAATAATTAGTCCATGCAGGATGTATGACAGGCAAACGTGGCATTATCCTAACATCCCATATTCGCAACAGTGCGTTAAGGACAACATAGGGACTTACCGTTTTGTTAGTTAAGTCAGCTGTGCGCAAACTAGGGGGCGCACGATTTTCTGGGAGGCACGGCAGTTATGGAGGTCCCGCGCTCTACCCCCAGGCATTTAAATTAAATGCCGGGGGACCGCGCGCGGCCTCTATAATACACTTACCTCTCCTTCCAGCAACGCATCGTCCTGGTATCCCGGCGTCAAATGATGCCGCAGGGTCACGTGATGTCACGTTACCAAGGCGACGTGCCGTCACATGACCCCGCGCATCATTTGATGCCGAGGTCGAGCAAGGGGGGGCAAAGAGAGGGGGTGGCGCGAGCCGGCAAGGAGAGCAGGCAGGGGTGCGCACGGGGAAAAGTTTGCGCACCCCTGAGTTGTCATACCTAAACTTGGCCTTACTCTCATTCAGACCCATAAATATGGCTTTTATGGGGGCTGGATGAGTGTAACCCCACAGTAAGGTATATTTTAACTAACATAGCATTATTTCCCTCCCCACTATTTCTAAACTGGAGTGAAAGACCCAACGCAAAGACCTACGTCACGCCAGATAGTGCAATGTTACAATAGTGTGACGGAAACCCTATGCTAATGAGTTGTAGTTTGGCTGTCGTACTGGCATATAATTAGCTTTGTGGATACTCGTTACCCTCAGTGAGCGTCACGTCTGTTCCTGATTTAGGTAACGTCACGTTATGAGCCCGGACTCAACAGAGTTTTGTGGATTTGGGACTTTGTGTCATTCCCGTTTATCTGTATAAAACAGAACAATACAAAATAGAAAATTGTGTGGATTAAGAATATGCGTGTTCATACACAGGAGATTAGGGAAAGATTGTAGCACTCTCCAAAGCATTTAGATACTATGAAAACATTAACAATACATGAAAAAAAAGTTAAATATCTACATGAGCTATACCTATAGGTCTGATTTTCCCAAACACCTACATCTGAAAGAGAACTAACAACTATCTGGTATGTTTCTGTGAGCTGATTAGGCAAACCCCTCCCTTAATTGTTAGTCAAGTGTATGGATTTAAGGCAGCCTATTTTGGCTGTGTGTAACCATCTGTGATGTTTCCATCACAGCGTAGGATCTTATGTCCCAGATATAGGCAGGAAATGTAGTATTTCACTATATGGGGTTTATTTACAGGGTTAAACTAAAAGACCATTTTATTTATTAGTTATTTATACATGTATATTTAGGCACTGTACCGTATATAAGTTTTTCTGGATGTGCACTGAGCTTTGTCTGTGTTTTATGTTTCTGGTTTTAAATATATATATATTGCCATGCTCAGTAGCACTCCTCTGTGAAACTTATATGCTTATATATATGTTGTGGGTATTTTGGGGGTTCAATATGAGCTTGTAGGTGTTGTGTATGTTTTAAATAATACACTAACAGGCCCACCGTCCCTTTAAGTAAAAACAAATCATAAAATAAACATCTACTCCTCTTAGGAGACTAACTACACATGCACCTTCAGCCCTTACTAACTGGATGGACAGCTAAGATGGTTACCACCCCAAAACAGGTACTATTATAGCTAAACATATACAGTCTCTGCACACAGCAATATAGCGTTTCTCTTATCTGTTACTCCAAGGTTATGGAGCAGACGTCCCCACTTCAGCATGGTCTCGTATCCTTCCTTCCTAGGAGAGCTCAGCCCCACAAGAGCTCAGAGAATCTCTCCTCTATAGCTCCATTACTATGGACCGGACATTCCCTGCTTCAGCATGGTCTCGTGTCCATCCTTCCTAGGGGAGCGCAGCCCCACGAGAGCTCAGAGAATCTCTCCTCTGTAAGTCCAATGTTAAGGACAGGACATCCCCGCTTCAGCACAGTCTGGCGTCCTTCCTTCTTAGTGGCAGTCCCAGCAGGCAACGCGACCACCGTCCAGAAAGCCTAGGTGATTGTGCCAGCTTCCACAGCTGGGGAGAACTCTTCTCTGTCCCCCTCCTCTGTGAACAGCAGTCTTTCTCAGTGTGTAGTCACTTCCTGATTTTTAAAACTCCATGCGCAATCAGGTGTTCAGCCTGCTCAATTAGTTTGCATCTGCTGCTGGCTTCTCTAGGGGAATTAACTCTCCAATAGCAAAGTCCAATAGCTGCCCTATTATAGCACCACCAGACAGTGATTGTATCACACATCTTAAAGTTGAAATTGGAGGTGAAAATTACAAGAAAATCTGGACTCTGGACTCTGCATCATAAAACCAACAACAACAACAATGCAACTGTGAGAACTTGACATTCTAAATGCTGTGATTATTTGAACTCTTCCTACACTCCAATAACTGGGAAGTCTCTCCTCCTGCATGTCACTATGCCCTCCCTATTGCTTTTTCTGTTTACTGTTTCCTCACTCCTTTGTGAACGTCTCTGTTCTCTCCAACTTCCCCACTCCCCACAGCACCATTATTTATACACCTCTCTCCCAACAACTTCTTTACCCCTCAATAAAAAACACCCCAACAAATCCTCTATTCACACCTTCTATCTACTCCTTCCTGCTGCTGGGGATCTCACCTAATCCTGAACCCAGACATACACACCTGCTCTCACCCATGCCTCCCTGCCATCTCATCCCCTGTAAATGGTGTTAACCTTCTGATTTAATAATGACTGACCTTAAAACTCGCCCCACAAATCAAACATCCCAACAGCCTGCACTCATGGCTATATGTCAGGATCGTGGCTAAACCCGCCCCCTGGACGCGTCACACACCAACACCAGGGACGCGAGCAGACCCCCGTCAACACGCACACGCTGCAGTAATGGGCAGCTTGCGCAATATCGCTTCCGTGACATAACCACGGCAAACCACCCCATTGGCGATGCAGTCGCCTCACGTTGCACTCCCCCTGCGCGTGCCTACCTCGCGGCAGGTAATGTCAGGACTGAAATCAGCTGTCTCTCACCTGATGCCCATTTAGCTTCCTCCTATCGCCTCTCAGCTTACGTGTGACGTCACTGATCCTGCTGCCCTCCTATTGGTTCTTCCTCCTTTTTATACCCAGTTAGCTCTCTGCTTGTTGCTGAGCATAAACTATTGTTTATGTATTGTGTTGCTACATTCTGAGTATTGCCTGTTGCTTTGCCTTGCCTGATTTTCGTTGTGACCCCTGCTCATACCTGGACTTCTCTCTTCTGTATCCCTGAACCTCGGCTAGCTTCTGGACTCCCGCTCTCTCCTCTCCTCGACCACGGTTACGAATTAAGACTACCCTTCTCTCTCCAACCCCGGACTACGGCAAGTACCATGAACAACCCAAACTCTCCGACCCTGACCTGGCTACACGACCCTGACTCTGCAATCCGGACTGGCCCCATGGTTGTAGGGCGGTGGTTATACACATCCCCACCTCAGCCCCGTGGTCTAGTCCAGTTTGTGGAGAGCACACGCTATACTATTGTCCCACACCCACAGTCACTCCTACCGACCCTTGTGGCCAAGCACTGCCATCTACAGCACTTATGCTCTTGCCTGCTGTCTCCATAAAGTCTCCCATCATACCACTTAGATTGTAAGCTCTTCGGGACAGGGATTTTCTTTTCTATTGTCTGATTTTACTGTGCTTATTGTGTTATTATAATTCCCTGTACTGTATTCTTTGTGAAGCGCTGAGTACATTTTTGGTGCAATATCATAAAAGACATACAATACAATACAATCTAACCTATGACATATTGTCACCGGAGACCAGGCCATTACACCTTTTTACCAGGATCATGCATTGAGCAAAACGAGTTAATGAAATAAATTGTACATTTATTCACAGGAAAAGGAAAACACACAATGTTACACAAACTACAGCAAAAAGACACACTTACTTGGGAATTGGGGTATCAACCTAGACTCTCCTAGATGCAGGGAATCCTATCCCTGATAACAGTTGCAAAAACAGGACAGAAAATATTCCAGGCAACTTTCGCTGAAGCAGCCCTTTTCTTGCTGGAAACTTAGAATCTGAGAATCTTAAAGGATTGGAGAACTACTGTATGAGAGACCTTGGAGAACACTGGAAAAACCACTATCTAATGGGTTCAAGGAGTTATAATACCTCTGACTTTCATTCAGAAATTACTATAGCCCAATCAAAGCATGCGAAATTTCTCCGCCGCCAATCAGAGACAAGCTGGTAGACACAACAGGGTTACCTGGAAATCTGAAAGAACCAAGGGGCATGGGCAATTTGGCACCTCTGGCCCTGGTTTCCTTCAATGCCACCCACGGTGACAGGCTCCTGCCAGCCTGGTGGGATCAATGGAAATGAAAAGGGCGTCCATTGATCTCAGGATGTGGATACTTGAATCCTTCCCTCCTGTCCAAATAGTCTTGACATCTTGGTCATCCTCTGGGGCTTTCATCTCCAGATGTCCTGCCAGACCTCCTGGCACCACTTGGTAACCCAGTGGCCTGTCAGAGCATTGGTTGTGAAAGTCCCAGCTCATTTCAGTGCACAAACAGATAGGTTTTAAAACACACTGTTCCATAAAATATACACTTTAAAACACACTGTTCCATAAAATATACACTTTAAAACACACTGTTCCATAAAATATACACTTTAAAAATATCATAAGTCTTTTGGTTATGGGAAATAGAATAAGAAGCAGCACATTATTTCTTACTAGCCATATTCCCCACACTCTATACAATAAACTTAGGACTGGACTTTTAAAAGTCCCCTCACAACCTTGTAGATGATTGGAGTACCCTCAGAACCCCTCTACCAGTTTGGGGTGATCTGGGCATTCACTGGGTACCCCCATTAACCCTTGACTGTTTCAGGGACACCTCACATTCCCATGCCCCATTTACCTTTCTGATCTGTGCTGAAGCATGGTTGGGGCACCTCAGAACCCCTATACAGGTTATGGGTGACCTGGGCATTTAATGGGTGTCCCCATTAACCTAGGGACCCCTTGCCTGTTTCAGGGACACCTCACATCCCTATGCCTCATTTACCTTTCTGAGCTGTGCTGAAGCAGGGACCCCTAGTGGTGAGTCGCACAAGTGTTTTCAAGGGGAGATATTACTGAGACAATGTGGGCTATGTACTATGCAGTGATCACTGCTTTTAAGAACGCAAAGTGGCACTAAGCAGTGACAACAGCACTTTATCGGCCTTAAAAGGCATTTTTTCAGCCCTGTGAAAAAAACACGTCCGATCAGGCAAACGCGCTGTTTTTTGCCAGTCAGCGGGATTCACTAAGCAGTGAATCAGTAATGGGCAAAATAACTATTATCCAGATATGGATAAAAGATTATTTGCCCATTATTTAACACAACATTAGCCATGAAGCATAAATAAAGTAAATAAAAACAGTTCTACTTACCCCATGCAATTTGAAGGGCATCCTCATCAGCTTAGTGCAGGTGCATGTCCTCCGTTGCCAGAAAGAATATATAGCAACATACATTCTAATGTCCCCTAGCCTCTTAATCACCTTTGCGGTTAATAACCGCTATAGTAATTAAGGGGTTAACCCACCCTCTGCCACTACCCACCCAGGAGGTCTAACCACCCTCCCCAGGCAACAACCCCCACCCTTCACCCATTCATTGGTACAGTGGGTACATCATGCCCATATAATATGGAAACACACAGAGGGCACCAAAGTTGAAGAAAAATGTTACTTACATATACAATGTCAATAGTCCAGCGGATAGCTAAGAATATATGTCCATGCTGCCTGGTTCTTTGATGTAATCGGGTGAGGGACAGAGCAGATCTTAAAGCTGTGAATCCTGTGCTCTGGGATCAGCTGGAGCTCAGTAAAGAGCATCCACTTCCGGGTTTGTGAGCCCCGTATGTGCACAGTCAGAACACACCTCACTCCCGATTCCTCCCATCACGGACTCCCAAAGGGCAGCTCCACAGGACAAAATAGAGTGCACTGGCTGCAAGAAGGAGAAGAACTTTACATTTGAACCCTTAGGAAGCACGAGCTCGGTTTCTAACCTCTCCCATATAATATGGGCATGATTTATCAATATTCCAAGGGAAAAAAAATATTAAAAAACAGGCCCAAATAAACAACATGTGAAAAAAATATATATCAATGTGGCGCTCAAGAGTTATATCCCTATATAAACAGGTGTGTAAATAATAAAAATAAAGTGATACAAACACATGCGAATGCAGCTTAACCCAGTGGGGGGTCGTTCTCTCGATCCCGTGGACGTGGAAGGGGTGAATATCATCGGGAAGCGCAAGATCATGTAAAACAGAAGAAATTTTCTGATGGTGCAGTATTGTGATATTAATAAATATAAATAATCATACCTGCCCCTAAAACATCCATTGATGATGGCACTATACAAGTGCCTTTCATCACGCAGTATAATAAGGATGCCAGCAAAATTAATAAAATCCTTAACAACCATTGGCCGATACTCAAAAATGACCCAGTGTTGGGGGAGTATCTGGCGGACAAAGTAAAAATGGTATATAAGAGAGCACCAAATATTAAAAACTATCTGTCGCCCAGTGCCTTAAGAAATATACCCATAAATATAATCCATAGAGACATACATAAATGCAGTGGCAATGAATTGGCATCCCCAAAAAATTATATCACAATAAAAATCAAAAACCTGTAAAAGAAAAATAACATACATTCAATTGTTTTACTTACCTTTAGATGTCCTCACCCTGCGATTCCCAGGGACAATGCAAGCTCTCGAACCAATCCACGAACAGGAACCGGCCACAGGTAATAAAAAATCCAAAATCTTTTTCTTCTATCTTTTTCTTCATCTGTAATTTGTAATCCAATTTCGGGGTCTTCGGGATCTTCTTCTTCTTCATCTGTATCTTCTTACATCTTCCGTAGGCATGCCCTTGAGGTCCTTTTGGTGGAGGAGGTTCTTCCTCCTCGACTTCTTGCCGTAAAATGAGGCTGCATAGGCTTTTATTTTTTGGTGACGTCATGTAAAGGAAATGAAGCCAGCCAATCAGAATGGCTGTGCTTCCTTTCCCTTTAACATGACGTCATCAAAAGAAACATGGCTGCCATCACATGGTACTTGAGCCAATCAGATCGTGGAAACTATATGTGACAGAGTTTTTTGGAGAAAGGATGTGACGTTATCCAAAGGGAGTCACATGGTCAACAAAAAACAATCAGATTGGGGATATAGTTCCCACGATCCGATTGGCTCAATTACCATGCGACAGCAGCCATGTTGCTTTTGATGACGTCATGTATTGCGGTTATTAACTGCTAAGGTGATTAAGGGGCTAGGGGACAGTAGAATGTATTTAGCTATGTATTCTTTCTGGCAACGGAGGACATGGCCCTGCAGTAAGCTGACGAGGACGCACTTCATATTGCCAGGGGTAAGTAGAACTGTTTTTATTTACTTTATTTATTCTTCATGGCTAATTTTGTGTTTAATAATGGGCACATAATCTATTATCCATATCTGGTTAATAGTTATTTTGACAATTACTGTACTGTATGTGTTTTGGTGTGGGGGGGGGGGGGGGGGGGCGGGGAGATGTGTATTTATTGAAATGTAGGACATGTTTTATTTTTTTTTAAATACAGGATTGGTACCGCAGGCCAGCGGGGACCCACAGGGACCACGCGAGGACCCCTGGACGCCCACGGTGGATACATATGGGGAAGAACTGGGGGCCCCACAGCTGTGGGGGCTGTGGGGACCACCTGAGGGCCACCAGACCCCCGTGGAAAGCACCCGAGGGCCCCCAGACACCAGTGGGGATGACCCATTGACCCCCAAACACCCGCGGGAACACCCCATGGACACCGTTGGGGCCCGCGGGGATCACCTGGATGCCACTGAGACTAGCGGGGACCACAAGAGGGCCCCCAGATACCCATAGGTACCCACCGGGGTGCACTGTGGGACCTGCGAACACCAGTGGGGACCACCCAGGGACCCCCATCAGCCTGTGATATT
This sequence comes from Ascaphus truei, assembly GCF_040206685.1. Lineage (NCBI taxonomy): Eukaryota > Metazoa > Chordata > Amphibia > Anura > Ascaphidae > Ascaphus > Ascaphus truei. Next base: position 12,378,850 of record NC_134499.1, read on the forward strand.
AAGCCTGTGTGTAAAATAAATAAATAATGGTTTTATGTGGGGTCACAGGGTGGGTGGGGTGTGTATTGTTATTTATTAAATATTGTAATGGGTTATTGGGGGCCTAGGAGGTGGGTAGTGGGGCTGTTGTGTGTATTTTTAGATTGTGGGTAGCGGGGGTGGGTGAAGGGGGTATTGTCCCCAAGGATGGGTATTTAGCCCTACCGGGTGGGTTAACCCCTTAATTACTATAGCAGTTACTAATTGCTAAGGTGATTAAGGGGTTAGGGGACATTAGATTGTCCTTTTTTATTGTTCTGTACTGTTTTGTAGCAACAGAGGACGCCCTTCATCGTGGCAGCCTGGCAGGGGTGAGCGCAAGATTTATTTACTTTATTTATGCTACTTAATGTTGTATTTTAAATGGGCAAATGCACTATTATTCATATCTTGACCATTATTGTACTGTATGTGTGGGGGGGAGGGGGGGAGTATTTATTTAAAAGTATTTATTTTTGTATTTTTTGGGGGGCACAGGATTGGTACCGCAAGCAAGCGGGAGCTCCCGGACACCCGCGGGCCACCGCCGACCTATACTATAATTCCTGTGCATAAAAAAATGTAAAAATGTAAAATGTAATGTAAAATGTAAAAATGTATGGTAGAGGGGTATAGGGGTTGTTGGGGGCACAGGGAGTAGGTGTGTATTGCAATGTTTATTGGGGACAATAGTCTAGATTAAACATGCTATTGTGCCTTAACCCCTTCATTGCCTTAGCGGATAGCCGCTAAGGTAATGAAGCTGCTCTAATGTATTTTTTGTAATAGTGTGCGGGAGCAGGGGTCTCCTGAGCTGAACCGCTTTGATTTCTTGCTCAGGGACCCCCTGCTTCCCGAGTTACAGGCCCCGGTATGGGGCATTGGATGCCAGTGTCGCTGCCATTTTTAAAGCGTCCACGTCGCGGGACATGAGACATGTAAATAATGGAGGAGATACCGTCATCCCATATCTGGGCCTGTAACTCGGGAAGCAGAGGGTCCCCGAGGCTGAAATAAATCCGGTTCATCTCTGGAGACCCCCTGCTCCCGTACAATATTAATAAAAAGTATATTAAAGCAGCTTCATTACCTTAGTGGCTATTCACTACGGTAATTAATTATTTTTTATTGTTATGTGTGGTTTGATACTAGTGTAGATGGGCAGGGGGTCTGCTGAGCTGAACCGCATTAATTTCAGCCTCGGGACCCCCTACTTCATGAGATACAGGCCCCGTTATGGGGTGCCGGTATCCCCCTGCAGGATTTAAATCCCCCGGTCACGTGATGCGGGAGCTTTAAAAGCACAGGGGATACCAGCACCCCATAACGGGGCCTGTATCTCATGAAGTAGGGGGTCCCCGAGGCTGAAACGTACTCAGGTACACAATGGGGTGTTCACCCCATTTCTTGGCCACTTGGCTGAGTACAGCCCCGATACCATAGTCAGAGGCATCGGTCTGCACAGGAAACTTCTTGGTGTAGTCTGGTGCAGCCAGGATGGGAGCACTAGTCAGTGTTGTCTTCAGTGCCTGAAAAGATTTTTCACACCAGGCGTTGGAAGGTAGCCGGGGCATTTTTCATACCAAATGGCATCACAAAAAATTCATAGAGGCCACTTGGAGTGATAAATGCTGACTTCTCCCTAGCCTCCAGGGTCAATGGGATTTGCCAGTAACCTTTTCAAAAATCCATAGTGGTCAGATACTTTGCCACCGCAAGCTCATCTAAGAGCACATCCATGCGGGGCATGGGATAAGCATCTGACACCATCTGAGCATTGAGCTGCCGGTAGTCCACACAGAACCGGGTGGTTCCGTCCTTCTTAGGTACCAGGATTACCGGACAAGCCCAAGGGCTCTGGGACGGTACAATTAACCCTAGGGCCAGCATCTCCTCCACTTCCCGATCTATACTGCCCTTTACCTCTGCTGATACCCGATAGGCATGCTTATGCAGATGTCTTTGATCACCAGTAAATATAGCCTGTCACAGGAGACCAGGCCATTTACACCTTTTTACCAGGATCATGCATTGAGCAAAACGAGTTAATGAAATAAATTGTACATTTATTCACAGGAAAAGGCAAACACACAATGTTACACAAACTACAGCAAAAGACACACTTACTTGGGAATTGGGGTAAAAACCTAGACTTTCCTACATGCAGGGATCCTATCCCTGATAACCGTTGCAAAAACAGGACAGAAAATATTTCAGGCTGAAGCAACCCTTTCTTACTGGAGACTTGCAACTGGATACTTAGAATCTGAGAATCTTAGAGGTTTGGAGAACTATGCGAGACCTTGGAGAACACTGGAAAAAAACCCTATCTAATGGGCGCAAGGGGTTATAATACCTCTGACTTTCATTTAAAAAATACTATAGCCCAATCCAAAGCGTGAGAAATTTCTCAGCCGCCAATCAGAGACAAGCTGGTAGACACAACAGGATTACCTGGAAATCTGATTGAACCAAGGGGCATGGGCAATTTGACACCTCTGGCCCTGGTTCCCTTCAATGCCACCCGCGGTGACAGGCTCCTGCCAGTCTGGTGGGATCAATGGAAATGCAAAGGGCGTTCATTGATCTTAGGATGTGGATACTTGAATCCTTCCCTCCTGTCCAAATAGTCTTGACACCTTTGTCATCCTCTTGGGCTTTCATCTCCAGATGTCCTGCCAGAGCTCCTGGCACCACTTGGTAACCCAGTGGCCTGTCAGAGCATTGGTTGTGAAAGTCCCAGCTCATTTCAGTGCACAAACAGATAGGTTTTAAAACACACTGTTCCATAAAATATACACTTTAAAAATATCATAAGTCTTTTGGTTATGGGAAATAGAATAAGAAGCAGCACATTATTTCTTACTAGCCATATTCCCCACACTCTATACAATAAACTTAGGACTGGACATTTAAAAGTCCCCTCACAACCTTGTAGATGATTGGAGTACCCTCAGAACCCCTCTACCAGTTTTGGGTGATCTGGGCATTTACTGGGTACCCCCATTAACCTAGGTACCCCTTGACTGTTTCTGGGACACCTGCCCCATTTACCTTTCTGGGCTGTGCTGAAGCAGGGAACCCTAGTGGTGAGTCGCACAAGTGTTTTCAAGGGGAGATATTACCGAGACAATGTGTCTACATGCATCCAGGCATCCGACTTGATTCCTGGGTAAATTTTTAGGGGAACCAGCAACTCTGGGCCCTGACTAGAAAGATGCAATCTGACAGCAATCCCTGCTCGCTGGCATCCCTGGAAAGGTAAAAACACACAAATACTTTATTGTCGCATAATTACAGGTAATGTTTTACAACAGTTGGGTGCAAGAGCCGACACTCCTGAACCCCAAAACATGGATCAGAGGTAACCAAACGGGCTTAACCTTTATGAGTGAGCCTGGCTACCTCTTCACTGTCACTGCCATTAGCTCAGTTTGGTGGGATGTCCCATTACAGCTGCAGTTCAAGCAATATCCTACATGTGTATTTAAAAAAATAAATCAGTTCTATACTGTGAGAAAATACTTGTAGCATTTAAAAACAAAATTAAAGAAATGTTTAATGTATTCCAATGTAACAAGCATTTTTGTTTCTATAGCAACCATTTACAAAGTCACATCCCTTTCCTCTTCTGAGACAGGCTCTGGCACACCCCTTTCCCCCTCTCTAAGTGGCTCAAACATTTTAACTGAGCCACCTGTGCGTAAACGATACTTGTTGGGGGTCCTTGAGCACTGAGTTTGAGAACCACTGCTTAACGGGCTGAAGGAGTGACTTAGTGAGCCAGCTCCTTGGATGAAAGACACTTTTATCTCCCAAATATAGAGGCTCATTCTAGTAGCTTCGATAAAATCACTGCCAAATCGAACGTTTTGGCACACCCTACCTCAGGGGTGTGCAAACTTCCTGAGTTGCGCCCCCGCCGTCTGGCAGCCGCAGCGTTCGTGCCCCCCTCTCCAAGGACCGCAGATCACGTGACGTCATGTGACCCCGCCACGTCATTTGACGCGCCTTGCCATGGTGACGCGTCATATCACATGACCCTGCGGCGTAATCTGACGCCGCGTTGCCACGCGACAAGTCGCCGAAGACCCGGCAGGCAGCAGGTAAGGGAATTACAGAGGCTTCACGCCTCCCCCGGCATTTCATTTAAATGCCCCGGGGAAGAGTGCGGGGCCTCTGTAACTGCCGCAGCCCCCCTAGAAATTCTTGCACCCCCCAGTTTGCGCACCCCGGCCCTACCTCATGGTCTGACATTTGTGTTATTACGGTATTCAGAAAGAATCAGAAAGCATTTCCGCAAGTCGCAAACCATGAGGTAGGAAAATGCCAATACCCCTCAGGATAGCAGTGACCTTATCGCTGACTTTTTCTAAGTTCTACCACTGTGTTCTTCCCGCAGTCTGTATGAGCTGCACAGAGAGAGCTGCATCTCCCTGCACAGATCTTACAGGCGATCAAACTATTTTTATTTAAATTTTAATAACAGAGTATTGTAGCAGGTGGTCTCCTGTGCGGAACCGCATTCATTTCAGCCTTGAGGACCTCCTGCACCCCGAGTTACAGGCCCCGGTATGGGGTGCATGTATCTCCTGTGCGTTTAAATCTCCCGGTCAGGTGACGCAGGAGTTTGAAACAATGCAGGGAGATACCGACACCCCATGCTGGGGCCTGTAACACGGGAAGCAGGGGGTTCCCAAGGCTGAGATGAATGCAGTTCAGCTCCGGAGACCCCTTTCTTCAATACTGTGTTATTAAAATTAAATAAAAACAGCTTCATTACTTTAGCGGCTAGCTAAAGCTTTAGCTTCATTACTTTGATAGTGTTAAACCCAAGTACCTGGTTTCTTGGAGATAGAGGGGGTGGGTGAAGGGGGTAGTTGCCCCAGGGTGGGTGGTTAGGTCTACCTGGAAGGTTGCTAGAGGAGTTAACCCCTTAACTACAATAGCGGTAGTAACTGCTATGGTAATGAAGGGGTTAACCCATCCCATTACTCACCCGAGAGGCCTAACCACCAGCCCTTGGGCAACTGCCCCTTCACCTACCCCCTCTACCCCCAAGAAACATTAAAATACAAAAACCCTACTACTCACCCCCTCTATCCCCCCAAAAAACCCAACCCCCAACACATACAGTACAATAATGGGCAAATCCCTATTATCCATATCTGAATAATAGTTAATTTGCCCATAAAAAAGAAAACATTATCCAGACAGCAAAAAGTAAATTAAAGTTGCATTTACCCCTGCAAGGATAAAGGCCGTCCTCACCCCCCTCGTCTTCCTCTTCTTCAGTGGGCACCGACAGTAAAAAAAAAAAAAAAACTACTGGCCACTAACCCTTTAATCACCTTAGCGGTTATTAACCACTATGGTAATTAAGGGGTTAACCGCTCTCCAGCTACCCACCCAGGAGGGCTAACTAACCCCCTGGGCCAACAACCCCCACCTACTCTACCCATTGATTGTCACAGTGGTAAACCATGCCATAAGATGGACATGGTTTGCCACAATGGCAATGAATGGACATCCCAACAAATAAAAAAACAAGCACTGTATAAAATACATTATATTTCAATAAAAAAACCATCTGCCAATAAATCAATTGATTGACACAGTGGTAAATCGTGCCCATAACATGGGCATGGTTTTCCACTATGGCAATGAATGGGCAAGCAAAAAAACAAACAACATAACACAAAATACAATACATTACAATGAAATAAGAACAATTATTTCCCAAAAAATGCATTGCTTGTGACTTTGCTTATCTGTGCCCAGAAAGGGGCATAGATTAGCATATTAACAGTCAATGGGCATCCTAAAAAATGACACAATTAAATAACTTACAATCAATGTGTTTCTTACTTTTGCTGTCTTCTCCCTCTGAATCCTACTCGGGCGCCATCTCTTGACCCATAACAGAATGCTCCTCAAACAGTCTATGAGAAGAAGTCCACGATCATATGTTGATTGAAGAGACATCTCTGGTACAGTAAGTTGTTAACTTACTTCTTTTCTTCTGTTTTCTCTACTGTACAATCCAAAAGGGGCTGGAAATGTTGCCCCGTCATCTTCATTGCCTCAAATAAGGCCTGTGATGTCACATTTGAGTGTCAAATGGTACACCCCCAATCCGATTGTAGGTGTACCATATGACAGGGACCATTTTATTTTCAGGATGTGAGGTCATCAAAAAATGAGGGAAGCCAGCCAATCAGGTAGTATATGCTTCCCTCCCTTTAAGATGATGTCACTTCAGCAAAAAACAAAATGGCAACCATCACATGGTACACCAAACAATTGGATTGGTGGATTTAGCATGTGATGCCTTTCCATGTGACGTCATCAAAAAGGTAGGTAAGATAGCCAATCAGGTAGCATGCCCCCCTCCTTTTCTGAAGATGTCACAGTACTCCAAAAAAGGAAAGGCATTACCTGGTATACCCACCAATCAGATTGCTTGGTGTACCATTTGATGGCTGCCATTTTGTTTTTTGCTGAAGTGACGTCATCTTAATGGGAGGGAAGCATATACTACCTGATTGGCTTGATTCCCTCCTTTTTTGATGACATCACATCCGGAAAACAAAATGGACCCTTTCCAGTATAGGGATTCAACCGGTTCGCACCGGTTCGTGCAAACCTGTACCTAAAATTTCCTCAGTTCGCCGAGCCGGTGAGATAAAGGAGAGAGAAGGGCTTCTGCTAAGGGGCTGGGCAGCTTGCTCCATCCTGATTGGCTGCATTACACAGCAGCAGCCAATCATGAGGAGGTGGCAGGAGCCTGGGGGTGGGGCCAAAGAGCGGAGAAAAAGCATGTAGCAGACAGAGGTACGGTTGTGTTCTGTGTGTCTCCTGCCTGTGTCCTTTGTTGTTTGCCTGCCTGTGTCCTGTGTTGTTTGCCTGCCTGTGTCCTGTGTTGTTTGCCTGCCTGTGTCCTGTGTTGTTTGCCTGCTTGTGTCCTGTGTTGTTTGCCTGCTTGTGTCCTGTGTTGCTTGCCTGCCTGTGTCCTGTGTTGCATGGAGCAGAGAGAGGTACGGTTGTGTTCTGTGTGTCTCCTGCCTGTGTCCTGTGTTGTTTGTGTCCTATGTTGTTTGTCTGCTTGTGTCCTGTGTTGTTTGCCTGCCTGTGTCTTGTGTTGTTTGCCTGCCTGCCTGCCTACCTGCTGGTGTCCTTCCTCATGGTGCTGTTTTAGCATTTGTATTGGTCAGGATTGTATTGGAGTCTGGGGCTTTTGATCAATAGGTGCAAAGGGCTGGCTTTGCATAATCTAGTTGTGGTTTACTTTGACTACTTACTGTCATGTGTATAACTATAACATTTGTATTTGCACTTGTTGCAGGCTGCACTTATTTGCACTGGTTCCCCCTGGTCTCTCTTCCTCCCTGGTCTCTCTTCCCCCCCTGGTCTCTCTTCCCCCCACATGTCTCTCTCCCTCTCTGGTCTCTCTCCCCTCCATGGTCTCTCTCGCCCCCCCTCCCTGGTCTCTCTCTACCCCCTCCCTCATCTCTCTCCCCCTCCCTAGTGACTCTCTCTCTCCCTGTCTCTCTCTATCTCTCCCCATCTCTCTCTCTCCCCTGTCTCTCTCTCTCCCATCTCTCTCTTTCTCCCCCATCTTTCTCTCACTCCCCCCGTCTCTCTCATTCCCCCGTCTCTCTCATTCCCCCGTCTCTCTCTCATTCCCCCGTCTCTCTCTCATTCCCCCATCTCTCTCTCATTCCCCCGTATCTCTCTCATTCCCCCGTCTCTCTCTCATTCCCCCATCTCTCTCTCATTCCCCCGTCTCTCTCTCATTCCCCCGTCTCTCTCTCACTCCCCCCTCATCTCCCTCCCCTCTCTCCTCCCTCTCCCTCCCCCTAACCCCCACCATCTGTGAAAGAGAACCTGTTGCTAAAAATTTTGAATCCCACCACTGACCCTTTCACATGGTACACCAACCAATCGGATTGGGATGTACCATTTGACACTCAAATGTGACATCACAGGCCTTATATAAGGCCTGTCCCATATCATATGAGGCTTAAAAGATGACGGGCAACATCTCCGGCCCCTTTTGGATTGTACATCAGAGAAGACAAAAGAAAGAAGAAAGAAGGAAAGAACTTACCCGAGGTCTCTTCGATCAAATATGATTGTGGATTTCTTCTCATAGACTGTTTGAAGAGCATTGTGTCATGGGTCAAGAGATGGTGCCCGAGTAGGATTCAGAGGGTGAAGACAGCAAAAGTAAGAAACACATTGATTGTATGTTATTTAATTGTGTATTTTTTTAAGATGCCCATTGACTGCCAATGTGCTTATCTATGCCCATAGATAAGCACAGTGACAATCAATGCATTTTTTGGCAAATTCTTGTTTTTTCCCCCCATTGTAATGTACTGTATTTATGTTTTTTTGCTTGCCCATTCATTGGCTTGCACATTCATTGTTATTGTGGCAATCCATGCCCATAATGTGGGCATGGTTTACCACAGTCACTATCAATAGCTTTATTGTGAAATGCTTGTTTATATTTAAATGTCTTGTTTTATTTTGTGGTTGTTTATTTTAGCTTGCCCATTCATTGCTTTCGTAGCAAACCATGCCCATATTATGGGCATGGTTTACCACTGTGCCAATCAATTGGTTTATTGGTAAATGTTGTTTTTTATTGAAATGTAATGTTTTTTTATTCAGTGCTTGTTGTTTTTATTTGTAGCTTGCCCATTCATTGCCATTGTGGCAAACCATGCCCATATTATGGGCTTGGTTTCCCACTGTGAAAATCAATGGACAGCGGGTGTGGGGGTAGTTGCCCCGGGGAGGGTGGTTAGGCCTCCTGCGTGTGTAGTGGGAAGGGGTTAACCCCTTAATTATCATAGTGGTTACTAACCGCTAAGGTGATTAAAGGGTTAGTGGCCAGTAGTTCATTTTTTTATTTTACTGTCTGTGCCCACTGAGGAAGAGGAAGACGAGGGGGACATGGACGGGACATGGACGGCTTTCATCCTTGCACGGGTAAGTGCAATTTTAATTTACTTTATGCTGGCTGGATAATGTTTTATTTTTTATGGGCAAATGAGCTATTATCCAGATCTGGATAATAGGGCTTTTGCCCAATAATGTACTATATCTGTTAGGGGGGGGGGTTGTTGGAGGTAGAGCGGGGGTAGTAGGGTGCCCATTCATTGCATTGGGGTTATATTTGCTTTCATTGAGGGCATATGTAACCACACTAGCAATCAATGGGTGTATTGGCTAGTATTGTGTTTTAATTTTTATTGGGGGTAGAGGGGGTGGGTGAAGTTGGTATTTGGTCCATGGTGGGTGTTTATGATAACCGAGTGGGTAGCGGGATGGGTTAACCCCTTCATTACCTTAGCAGTAGTAACCTCTAAGTTAATGACAGCGTTAATTCCTCTCGCAACCCTCCAGGTAGGTATAAACACCCACCATGGGCCAAATACCACCTTCACCCACCCCCTCTACCCCCAATAAACCGGGCACTGGTATTTAACCCCTTCATTACCTTAGCGGTTAGCCGCTAAGGTAATGAAGCTGCATGTAAATGTATTTTTATTACATAGGATGGAAGCCGGGGGTCTCCGGGGCTGGTATTAATGTGGGGGGTCTCCGGAGCTGATATTAATGCGGGGGTCTCCGGGGCTGGTATTAATGCGGGGGTCTCCGGGGCTGGTATTAATGCGGGGGTCTCCGGAGCTGGTATTAATGCGGGGGGTCTCTGGAGCTGGTATTAATGCGGGGGTCTCCGGAGCTGGTATTAATGCGGGGGTCTCCGGAGCTGGTATTAATGCGGGGGTCTCCGGGGCTGGTATTAATGCAGGGGTCTCCGGGGCTGGTATTAATGCGGGGATCTCTGGAGCTGGTATTAATGCGGGGGTCTCCGGAGCTGGTATTAATGCGGGGGTCTCCGGGGCTGGTATTAATGCGGGGGTCTCCGGAGCTGGTATTAATGCGGGGGGTCTCTGGAGCTGGTATTAATGCAGGGGTCTCCGGAGCTGGTATTAATGCGGGGGTCTCCGGGGCTGGTTTTAATGCGGGGGGTCTCTGGAGCTGGTATTAATGCGGGGGTCTCCGGGGCTGGTATTAATGCGGGGGTCTCTGGAGCTGGTATTAATGCGGGGGTCTCCGGGGCTGGTATTAATGCGGGGGTCTCCGGGGCTGGTATTAATGCGGGGATCTCTGGGGCTGGTATAAATGCGGGGATCTCTGGGGCTGGTATTAATGCGGGGGTCTCCGGGGCTGGTATTAATGCGGGGATCTCTGGGGCTGGTATTAATGCGGGGGTCTCCGGAGCTGGTATTAATGCGGGGATCTCTGGGGCTGGTATTAATGCGGGGCAGCACCGGAGACTCCCGGCTTCAATCTGATGCGGTAAAAATAATTTTTTTCTTCTAAGTCAGACCACAAACCCCATCCCGCCCCCATTGAGGTAGCAAGATGAGAACTGCGAGTTGCAGCCTCGATGAGATTGTCGGAGCTACTAGAATAGGTCGATTTAATAAGAAATGCGAGTTTGAGCTGTTTTTGACCTCCCGCTCGGTTTGTCTGAGCCGGAGAGCTAGCACTCGGGGAGAAGCATGTCGCCAGCGATTTTGGCAGCTATCGAATCTGTCTGAATAGCTACATATGCCAAATTGTTCGAGAAGTTCTCAAAATGCTCGATCCCTTAGTTATCGAAGCTACTAGAATAGGCCCCAGAGATTGTAAGCTCTATGGGGCAGGTCTTTAAAACTCTACATACCGTGCGCTATGTTGTAACATAGTAACAAAGTAACATACTGCTGCGGCACAGTTTATTCGAGCATTTGCCCGTTCTGTGCCGCAGCAGTAGCCTGGCGCGCGCCCGAGTGTGACGGGCGCACGCCGAAGCAGCGGAACAGCGCCCTCCGATCGGGGCGCTCTCCCTACCGCTGCCGGGTCCGCCGGGTCCCCCGGAACCCCCTGCCGCTGTCCCGCGATCGCGGGACACCAGGGCTCCCTCGGGGAGCCCCTGGACACGTGTGCAGGGGGCGCACGCTCCCGATGACGCGTGACCGCGCGTCTATGACGCGCGGCACGCCGAGGGGCGGCCACTAGCAAGCCGGGAGATTTCCCGGCTTGCGGTACCGACCACACTTCAATAAAGTGTGTCGGTAGTGTAGTAGATGAGATTGAAAAAAGACACACGTCCACCAAGTTCAACCTATGCTAAATTTAGACGACAGATACTTTATCCTATATCTATGCTTGCAGTGTATTGATCCAGAGGAAGGCAAACAAAAAACCGCAGTGTCATATCATCCAATGATATCTCATAAGGTGGAAAATAAATTCCTTCCTGACTCCAACAATTGGCAATCAGAATACTCCCTGGATCAACATCCTTCCCATGTATACTTATTTGGTATATTCCTGTATACCTTTCCTTTCTTAAAGATGTCCAACTTTTTTTTTTTAACAAATCTATTGTATCTGTCATTGTAATTAAGAAGTACTTTGCATTCCACTGGAAGAAGAATGCTATATGAATTCAAGTTATTATTAAAAACGCTGAAAAACTTTGCTCACTGCTCGGCTTCTAGGAAGATTTCATCGGTGTGTTATGTATGGCTACTCCGCTTGGATTATCTTGACTCAGAGGCTGGATTCAGGTGGCTGGGAGATGGGGCAGCAAGGTATTTTTAATCCCTCTGGTTCTTAAGGGGTTAATGGGATTGGAGTTTTATTTTAAAATAACATCCGTTGGAGTTGAAACATGTCAGGACTTTTTCCAGCTTTGTGCTCAGATTCAAAAGGGCTTGATTGAAGTTGGGTGTGGAAAGTACAAAGAGTGGGTTTACTTTATGTTAACACCTTTCTGCAGGCCTAGTGTATGTGGCTGGAGATAAGGGCAGTGTCTGGAGACGTGGGTATAAAATATAGCACCTTGTGACAATGTTCTGTACACAGGAGGCCGAGCTTCAAAGCATTTCTTGGCAGGGGGTGTATGGATGGTCAGGGGCGTGGCTACAGAAGGTATCAAACCAAGGGTGGGTGACCTTATTAAATATGAGAATATCATGAGACGTTCTCTGCTGAGCATGCTAAAAACTACATGTGTGTATCCGTGAAACTGAGTCGCACCTAATGATTACAGACACATGAGGTCTAGCAGGTACTAAGAGACAGATATTAATATTTCTCTTAATTTTAGGACTATACTGTTATTTAGTCTTTTTGTGTCCACCACGGGGGCCTGAATGCATTAATGTGTCTCACGTGTGAGTAAGTATTACAGAAGTGAAGTTATGAGTACATTTATTATGAAATAAAGTTATTATAAAGTAATAATATTTCTCTTAATTTTAGGACTATACTGTTATTGAAGTGAAACTTCTTTAGTGGCACCTATTCTCATGGGGCAAAACTGGAGCGAAGGAGACGAAAATGAAACGGAAGTGACGTGACTCCCCTTCCTCCCCCCCCCACGCCTGCTGTGACATGTGGCGGCGGCGGCAATAGCCGCTGGCGCTGCTCCTAACGGCCGCCATTACCCCTAGACGTGCGCAGAGCTTCCGGTACTGTGGGTGTACCAAGATGGCGGAAGCCCCGCAAGTCCTCCGGCTGTGAGAGGAGGAGCCGCTGCTCAGCCTCTCTCCTCCCTCTTGCTTCCCCTTCCCCGAGTCCCGCTGACTGAGTGCCGCCGGTGCCGGAGGAGGAGAGGAACCCTGGGATCATGACGGCCGTCAGCATGTGCCGCGCATGCGCGCACAGACATTATTGTGCGCTCCTGGCTCCTGCTCCGGTAACGCGGGAAGCGGGGGGTTTGAGCGCGCCGCTTCCCACGCAGCACTGCCGGAGGGGGGGCTCTTAATCACAGTATCAGCCCCTCACATACGGCGGGCCCGGTGCGGCCACATCTCCGTGGGGGAGGGGGGGAGGAGACGCGGGGAGGAGGGGGGGGGGAGACTCAGACAGAGCCGCAGCTCCGCCTGGGGTGGGGGGGAGTCAGGAGAGAGGGGGCAGGACACAGAAAGAGAGACACACATATACACACATATACACATATACACACACACATATACACACACTGACTGACACACATACACACATACTGACTGACACACATACATACACACACACACATACACACACACTGACTGACACACATACACACACACTGACTCACACACATACACACACACTGACTCACACACATACACACACACTGACTCACACACATACACACACACTGACTCACACACATACACACACTGACTCACACACATAATGACTCACACACATACACACACACACTGACTCACACACCTACACACACACTGACTGACACATACACTGGCTGACACACATACACACACACACTGACTGACACACATACACACACACACACACACACACACACTGACTGACACACATACACACACACACTGACTGACACACATACACACACACACACTGACTGACACACATACACACACACACTGACTGACACACATACACACACACACACTGACTGACACACACACACACTGACACACACACACTGACACGCACGCACACTGACACGCACGCACACTGACACACATACGCACGCACACTGACTGACACACATACACACGCACACTGACTGACACACATACGCACGCACACTGACTGACACACATAAGCACGCACACTGACTGACACACATACGCACACTGACTGACACAGTGAGACATTCACACAACACAGAGAGAGAGAGACATACACTGACACACACACACACACACACACATTGACTGACACACACACACACACACATTGACTAACACACACACACTGACACACACACATTGACTGACACACATGCACACACTGACTGACACACATGCACACACTGACTGACATACATGCACACAGTGACCGACACACATACACACAGTGACCGACACACATACACACAGTGACCGACACACACAAACAAACACACATACATACTCTCTGACTGACACACATACATACTCACTGACTGACACACATACACACACTGACTGACACATACACACACTGACTGACACATACACTGACTGACACGTGTGCCGAGCACGCGCGTTATAAGTCAATTTCTGTGACAAAGTCAAAGAAGTTTCACTTACTATGCGCGTGCACAGCACACACAGCTTTTTTTAGTCTCTTTGTGTCCGCCACGTGGACCTGAATGCATTAATGTGTCTCACGTGTGAGTAAGTATTACAGAAGTGAAGTTATGAGTACATTTAGATATGTTAAGGTGTTTTAAACGTCCTTTGGGGGAGGTGTTTTACTGTGTTGTAAGACTGTCAATCTCACCACTGATTTACGACAGGGGCTGGGTTTAGGTTGTGTTCAATGGGAAAGAATTGTATTTAAGTCTGGGCAAGTATTATGAAAATGAGATGTCCACAGAGGAGTATTTGATACCAGATACGGGATATTTCATCGTCTCTTACCAGTGACCTCTCTGGGGGGGAAATCTATGTCATTTGGTAAAGTATAGATTTTTCTACTGTTTATAATTTTATTTTAAGAAGCTGTTCTGCCTTATATTGTAACTGCAGGTTTATTTTGTAATATCTTTTCTGTAACCTTAGAACTGTATTTTTATATATATTAAAACATTTCATAAGTAATGCTTTGGGCTCTGAATGAACTGATTGCACGCTCTGGGGAGAATTATTACGAATCGGACACATTTAGCTACAACTGATATTGGTGTGTTGAAGTGCATAGTTTTTCTATAATAAATAGGGACCTGAGGCCCTGGCAAATATTTTAGCCGGAGATCTTTTATCATATTTGCATACCCTCAGGTGGTGGGAGTGGATAGTTATGATGTTCAATTGAGTAGGGGTTAATATTAACGCGCTGGTTCCTTGCAGAGGAGAAAGATGAGTTGGCTAGAGTAGACGTGTGTATTAAACCTGGTTGCATATCTAAGTCACGTGCTCACTTGTGTGCTGTTCGTGGCGGTGGTATATTGGGACGGATTGAGGAGAGATACAACTCATTTGAGGGACCTTTGCGGAGGTGAAGGGTGGGGCAGCTTGCGGGTTGTGTATTGATCGTTGATCCTGTAGAGGAGATATTGTCCATTTGATGGACCCTTGCGGAAGTGAAAAGTGGGTGCTCTTGCGAGCGTCAGTATTAACCCATGTCCCGTATGCAGGTCGCGTGCTAGCAGGGTGTCGTACGTGACAGGCACCAGGAACTTTTGTAGTACATCTGTCCTTTATTCGTGTCCCTGAACACAGGGACCGATCATATACATATTAACAACGTTGCACTGTATTTTATATCAGACAGACATGAGTATGGCTCTTCCATTAGTGCCCACTCTTAGCACTTGAACAGAGGTACATTTACTTAGTTGCTCTACGTAGATGTGGGACCCGGCCCCCCTTCTTGCTTCGGAACCATTATCGGTACTAATCCGATTACTCTGTGCCCCTTCGTAAATCCTGGTTGGTCTTTATTATTTGACCCAATACCTTTTGCCTGTTTGGGAACTGCTACATCCATACAGACTGAGGAGGAATATTACTGCAGATCCGGTGGTGAGAGCTGAGGGCCTCTGTGACAAGCCGTATTCCCTTTCCTTTAATATTCAGGACTCCATTCTTCCTTTTGGGGATCTTTACTTAATGGGTACAGTCCCTATCCACAACATATTAAACAGAGGGCATGGTCTGTGCTATTACTTGATAAACATTACTTATCTACTCTCCCCCGAGGCTCCTCTCCTCTTGACCTCTGGGAACCTAACTCCTGCGAACCTTCCCCTTGCCTATATACTCTCTGTGATGTAATGATCTAATGGCAACACAAGGTGGGGACCTTACACATACCAATAATGCTAGTAACCCTTTAGGAGGGTGCTTACATATATTTAAAAAAGATAATGCACAAAACTTTTTCACCATGCGCACATAAACGTGCACACCATTTTCACCACCGTGCACATTTCTTAATCAATTCTCATAAACATCAACAGAGCAAAACAGCTTCTCTCTACCCTATTGTTAACAAAGAAGAAACTGGAGTGAAGGAGACCAAGGTGGGAATTTCATTTGGTCTACAATTTGAAACATAAAATGCATAATAAAAAATGTGAAATAAAAACACCTGCCGTGATCTCAGTTACCACCCAGGGGGAAATATGAACCATATTAACCAAGTCTGGAGTGGCCAACTCCTGTCCTCAAGGGCCACCAACAGGTTGGGTTTTAAAGATATCCCTGCTTCAGCACAGGTGGCTCAGTCTTTGACCGAGCCTCTGATTGAGTCACCTGTGCTGAAGCAGGGATATCCTTAAAACCTGACCTGTTGGTGGCCCTTGAGGACTGGAGTTGGCCGCCTTTGAACTTAGTGGTTTGCCAATGGAATGGGCCCAGGTGTCCTAAGGCAGGGGTGCGCAATCTTTTTGTCCTGCGCCCCCCTGCCTGCTCTCCCTCACTACTCCCTCCCACCCCTCACCTTGTATCAAGCGTCAAATGACGCGGCGGGGTCATGTGATGTCAGGTCACGTGAGCCCGTGTTAGCATTTAACGCCGCATCGCCATGGCGACGCCTCCCACCAGCCGTCTGAATCAAGGTAAAGGAAGTTGCAGAGGCCTCTTGCGATCTCCCACCATTGATTTTAAATGCCTTGGGGAAGCGCGCGGGGCCTCTGCAAATGCCGCGCCCCCCTAGAAAAATCTCACACACCCCCAGTTTGCACACCACTGTCTTAAGGCATAGCACTGCTTAGTAAATTTGGGCCGGTACCTTTAAGTGTAGTTCTTCACCTGACCAAAATAAACGAATAGAAATAATACTTGTAATGGATTACTCGTGCCGAACGCAAATCAGACACATATCATAATAAGGCCGATGGGTCGTACATTCAGGGGCAAACCTTTGTACCCTTACCAACGGATAACAAGTAGTGTCTGTAATGTTACCCCGTGCTGTCACCTGTCAACACCATTCGGCTTTGTCATTTACTGGTTCTTATTCTTAGAAATAATCTCTGCCTTTGCAGCACTTACATTCCGTCTGCTGCCATTCAGCAGTGATTCACTGGCTGCCCTTAAATACACTCGCTGAATGCAGTTTAGCACACACAGATGAAATGACTTCCATAACCCGTGGATATGTCAAGCGATGATATAACAATGTCTTTAGCAAAGCAGCTGCAAATGTATCACCGAGGACGAGCTCCCGTTCCGTGTGGGATATAAACGAGTGCCAGAGCCTTTCAAAGGAAACAGGAAATCCATCAAATCCGTTCTATTGCTAAAAATAAATAAATACAGACTATTGAAACGGATAGTTAGACGCAGGGTAAATTATTCCCTATCAAAGGAGCAATCCAAGCAATATCCCACGTGCGCCTTCACATGTGTTATCCAACATGCCTTCACTGCCCCTGTCCATCACGACGGCGTGGAAGGGGTTAACAGCATGAGGACTAGAGACACTTCAGACCCCCTAGAATCCACGTGCCCCCCCGCCCCCCCCCCCCGCATGTCTGATTGAGGTACTGTGTGTTGCCATGCTGCTTTTCTCATTCCCACAAAGAATCTCTGGGATGTAGCACCTGAGTCGCCACAAAGGCGGCAGCCGAAGGGCAGCCAGAGGGTGTCGCCGTTTGCTGCCGTTTGGTAATGTTACAGCTGCTCTATCGCCTCTGATACTCACCAACTCTCTCATCCCCTGCACCCAATGTCTACTTGCCCTGCCTATAGATTGTAAGCTCCTTGAGGCCTGGACCCAGGCTCATATGTAGCATGTGAGTAAGTCCTTGTAGCTTAAGGCCTCGTCCAGGGTGGCGCTGAGCGGGAGCGCGCGCTCATGCTAGCCGCAATTAAACACATTGCGGCAATGTGTGTGGCCAGCATGAGCGGGCGGGCACGCCTGCTTGGCGCTTAGCTGCTTTCCGAGCAAGGAAATTTGAATTTGCTGCTCGCAAGTGCGTCACGCGAGCTGTTCGCCCAATGAGGGCGAACCAGCTCTGTGACGTCGTGGCCGCGCCCCAAGACCCGCGCGCACCTAGCCGGCCACGAATCACCTTGCCGAGCAGGGCGCAGCGCAAGAGCGCCTGCGCGCCCGTTCCCAACCTGGCCGAGGCCTCTCTAATCCCCTTTCAAAGCACACAAAGTCCTTTTATTTTCTTCAACTTTATTGAGGAGAGTTAACAGAAATATAAAAGTTCTATATGTGGATTGTAATAGCAGATTTCTCTTGTCAGGAGAATAACCTATGAGAGGAAGGTGTCCTGCTATGGGGAGTGCTTCTCTGAGGGGAAGGTAAAAAGGATTTCCCTTTCTGAGGGGGCAGTGGAAGAAGTGTCTCCTCACTTTGGCTGCTTGTTGGAAAGGAGAGAGCACACTTTCCTGTCAGACAGGAACACACTAAGGGGCATAACAATGTGCAGATAAAGCAGAGGGAGAGGACTAACCCAATCTCAAACTGTGAGTATTGATAGGTTGCCAGGGCAACTGACTAGAGGCTGTGTAACAGGGGATGACTTGTAACAACTATGTTGCAATATACACAGCTCTGGGTGCTACAGAGCAGGGAAAAACATGTAACTTTAGCTGGGGAGGGCTTGCAGCCTGAGAGCAGGAGAAATACAGAGAAATAAACAATCCTGTTCCAGGACACAGGGCCTCTTCTAACACATTGCAGGCCTATCCTACCTCTTCTAACACATTGCAGGCCTATCCTACCTCTTCTAACACATTGCAGGCCTATCCTACCTCTTCTAGCACATTGCAGGCCTATCCTACCTCTTCTAACACATTGCAGGCCTATCCTACCTCTTCTAACACATTGCAGGCTTATCCTACCTTTTCTAACACATTGCAGGCCTATTCTACCTCTCCTAACACATTGCAGGCCTATCCTACCTCTTCTAACACATTGCAGGCCTATCCTACCTCTCCTAACACATTGCAGGCCTATCCTCTCTCCTAACACATTGCAGGCCTATCCTACCTCTTCTAACACATTGCAGGCCTATCCTACCTCTTCTAAAACATTGCAGGTCTATCCTACCTCTTCTAACACATTGCAGGCCTATCCTACCTCTTCTAACACATTGCAGGCCTATCCTACCTTTTCTAACACATTTCAGGCCTATCCTACCTCTTCTAACACATTGCAGGCCTATCCTACCTCTTCTAACACATTGCAGGCCTATCCTACCTCTTCTAACACAGTGCATGCCTATCCTACCTCTTCCAACACATTGCAGGCCTATCCTACATTTTCTAACACATTGCAGGCCTATCCTACCTCTTCTAACACATTGCAGGCCTATCCTACCTTTTCTAACACATTGCAGGCCTATCCTACCTCTTCTAACACATTGCAGGCCTATCCTACATTTTCTAACACATTGCAGGCCTATCCTACCTCTTCTAACACATTGCAGGCCTATCCTACCTCTTCTAACACATTGCAGGCCTATCCTACCTCTCCTAAATTTTAATCCTGAGTGTAAATGGTAGTTATGCCCATAATCATATCTCTAACTGTCCATGGGCCATGGGGTGAATGTGTAACCTTTGCTCATTTAATGCAACCATTCATTATTATTATAACTCTGACTTTTCTTGTCTGTCTCTTATGTAACACAAATAACTGTAATTAATTGTAATTCTCAAACTGACTGCAAAGTATTGCGATCGCAACTTAAATGGAGGCCTGTACTGTATTTACTTAAAAAATAATGAGGATTTGTATTAAAAAAAATAAAAATAAAAAATCTTTGCTGATAGCTCACGGGAGAACTAATCGATTGGCAGCTTAGGTAATTAGTGTTCAATAAAGGTACTCAGAGGCTGAATATATTAAAACAAATATATTTATATATATATACATACATACAGTATATATATATATATACATATATATATATAAATATATATATATATATATATATATATGTTTTAATATATTCAGCCTCTGAGTACCTTTATTGAACACTAATTACCTAAGCTGCCAATCGATTAGTTCTCCCGTGAGCTATCACCAAAGATATACTGTGTATATATATATAAAATATATACTGTATATATACTGTATATATAGTGCAGAATAAATGCGTTCTTCAGTATACTGAAGAACTCATTTATTCTGCACTATCGCAACTGGACTAACACGGCTATTTTCTGCTTTACTGTATATATATATATATATATATATATATATATATATATAAAATATATACTGTATATATACTGTATATATACTGTGTATATATATATATATATATATATATATATATATATATTTTTTTTTTAAAGTACCGCTTGGGTAGCTTCTTTAATGGGGTAGTCCTTCCCCAAAACACTTTCAGATACAAAAGAGCTAAGGACAAAACAAAAGGACTTCCTGTCAGTAAACAATAACAGCCACATTATTTCACAATCCTTGTGTGAAGTCCTTTGCTAATTTTAAGCAGGGGAACTTGACATAACGTTACATGTTCCGCAATAAATATGTATTTTATTTTATGATAACTATACATTTTATGATATACACGGAGGGGCCTGTGTACTGAGCATCACGTGTGGGAACGGAAGAAACCCCCCCGCTGCAGCTAAATAGTATGAGATAAGATGAGAACGTGTGGGTGCTGTGGGGCGGGTGAACTAACGTTTTTCTTCCCAGTCTGTTGTACTGAGCATCACAAACTGCGTTTTTAGCTCAAAATTTGCGCCTGTGTCAAATACCTCCGCCTGCGATGGAAAACTGGATTTTTTTTCGTTTGCTCCGTTGACGGGCTGCGCTTGGGCGTACAGATGTTAATGGGGTGTACTAAAAAAAAGTTTCTGTGCGCTGAAGGATGAAAGTTTGGCAATATTGCCCGCCAAATTCAACTTGGCGTAAACCCTAAAAAATCTATTAAGTGTCAGCGCAGAATTAAGTTGCGGTGTGTCAACCATACAGATGTTTCACACAGCACGGCTGTTTCATTATAATATTTTCACAGTATGGCTATTATTAATGTTACTGCACTAATACTTTATATTTACTTACCCTATTTCTAAAAACAAAAATGCACATAATTCTATTTAAATTTAAATTGTACTAATCAAATCTCCAACATGAGGGAATCGTCAAATCATTTTTGATGCATCACATAGATAACGTTTTCATATATACGGTGCACGATTACTTTTCAGCACTTTCCCCATTATCTTTTATACAGTGCTTCCACTGCAGTCTGGGATTCTGGGAAATTACATGCAAATTAGCACTCACAGTGTCACCTTGGGTTTTTGTGTGGTTATGTTTGAAAAAAATTCCTAACCTGAGGTTTTAGTTTTGAAATACTTCACAGTCAGATTTGTTGATGACACATTTGTAAGAACTATTCTACAAATCTTTAATACTGAACCAAGAAATATGCTGGTCATTCTGTCTGAGCCACTGATTGAGCCACGTGTGCTGCAGCAGCGATATCCTGGAAACCTGACAAGTTGGTGGGCATTGAGGACTGTAGTTAGCCACCCCTGGTGTAGTAGATACGTTACGGAGCACTCAAAGGGTAAACGGACCAACAAGTGAAGAGACTTGTAAGGTTTTATAAACTCTGGGCACACTGGAGAGTATTCGTTAACCTTCAATAGAGCCGATCGGACCATGAATTCGTCACCTATTCCTCCCCCCTCGGCATTTTTGCTGGGTGTGTCTGTTAGTAGCTGGATGCAATCACTTCACATCAGGACTCTTTGATATGAGACCACACGAGTCTCCCCAAAGGGTATCAGCCAAAGGGCAGCCAAAGTGTGCCAGATGAAGCACAGCCAAAGGGTGTCAGCTGAAGAGTGCCAGCCGAAGGGCAGCCAAAGGGTGCCAGAAATAGCGCAGCCAAAGGGTGTCAGCCAAAGGTCAGCCAGTGGGTGCCAGTCAAAGGGCAGCCAAATGGTGCCAGCCGAAGGGCAGCCAAAGGGTGTCAGCTGAAGGGTGCCAGCCGATGGGCAGCCAAAGGGTGTCAGTCAAAGCGCAGCCAAAGGGTGCCAGCCGAAGGGCAGCCCAAGGGTGCCAGCCGAAGGGCAGCCAAAGGGTGCCAGCCAAAGGGTGCCAGATGAAGGGTATCAAAAAGTTGTCAGCCGAAGGGCAGCCAAAGGGTGCCAGCCAAATGGTGTCAGCCAAAGGGCAGCCAAAATGGTGTCAGCCAAAGGGCAGCCAAAGGGTGTTGCCAAAGGGCATCCAAAGGGTGCCAGGCGAAGGGCAGCTAAAAGGTGTCAGCCGTCTGCTGCCATTTGCTGATGTTTCAGATGCTCTGTTACAATTGCCTAAAATATATATTATCTCTAGCTGTCCATGAAATGTCTTTAACTTGAATGTATAACCTCTGTTCATTGAAGGTAACCATGTATTGTGATTATACTGTAACTCTGTGCCCAGGACATACGTGGGAACGAGAGGCAACTGTCTATGTATTACTTCTTGGTCAAACATTTTATAAACAAACTGTCACACAGAAACTGCTATCATCTTCAATGGCCGTTTCTGTGTAATTATGCCCTAATTGGTACAATCACAGTGTAAGAAATAACCTCCAGTGTGTGTAAATGAAGAACCTTCTCTTTTCTCCGCTCATTAAAACCGGACGGCAAAAAATACCAACAAAAACATGGCGTGCGTTTTTCCAGACGTGTCCTGGAGGGACGGTACTTTTAATGCACATTCTAACAAACCCTGTCATGTCAGCCCGAAATAATATAATTACAGACATTATACAAACATTCCGCACTGATAATATGTCTGTAGCGCTGGCTGACGTCCAGCTTATTAAATCTAACAGCAGGGTATTATTATCCTTTGTTATTGTTCCATGCCTTAAACCTGTTTTCTAAAGGGAATATTTATAAAAAAACAAACAAAAAGAAAACCTGGCTGCAAGATTGTGACACAAAATCCCGAATAAACCCTATCAGCATCATGGAAAATACTATATGGTCAACATAGGATTTGTTTCCTTTATAAATTTGGTGATAGTTTTTATCTTTACCACCAGTTTTGGAGATTTGGCCGGATCATTTTTTTTGATTGTGTAAATATATATACAGCTCAACCCCGTTATAGCGCGATCTGCTAGGACGCGGATCCGCTTATAACGCGGTTTGAGCATGGACACAGAATATAAAAAAAAACAAAAACATTTTTTTGCACACTCACAGCACACTGCACACTGCACACTGCACACTGCACACTGCACACTGCACACACTCACAGCACACTGCACACACTGCACACACTGCACACACTCACAGCACGCTCACAGCACGTGCACACAGCCCCCCCCTAACTTTGGTGTCAGCTGCTGGGGCATCGTGGGGCTGCTGGTGGGGATCCGTGTGTGGCTGGGGGGGGGAATTGGTGCAGGGCTGGGGGGGGGGATTGGTACAGGGCTGGAGGATTAGTGCGGGGATCGGTGCGGGGCTGGGGGGGGAATCGTGGGGGGATCGGTGTGGAGCTTCTGGGGGACGTGAGGCTGCTGAGGGGAGTGCGGGGAATGCTGGGAGAAGTATGGTGGCTGCTGGAGGACGTGTAGGGTGCCTCACTCCACCTCTTGCCCCCTCCTCCCCCCTCCTCCCGGTCGGGCGCGCGGCGGCATTTAAAAAAAATTAGCGCTACCCCGGTTACAGCGCGGTCCTATTGGGTGGCCCCCGAGGACCGCACTATAACAGGGTTGAGCTGTATATATATAGTACGCTTTTTAAAAAGATTTCTTCACCACAATACATAATAAGAAATCTGCTTCTGCTTTCATCTCTCTATTTCTTTTCCCTGCTCACTGATTTTTATACTATGTATTTTAGTAATTAAAAAGAAGCTCCAAATATCTCAATTAAAATGGACGCTAAACCCCTCCCACTTAGTCTAAGATTCACTGAACTCCGATAACGGGCCTCAGATCTCGATCTGGCGACAACTGCTATTGACGTGTATGGGAATTAATGAGGGATTGAGCTGCGATACCTGTTGTTGGAGCTAGTAAATCTCCCCCTTTGGGAGATAATGAAATGTCATATTACCACTAACTTAGTCATATGTACAGCTGATGTAACTCTATAGGTCATGTAAACCCCATGTCGTCAACTATCAAATATGCCATTTGTGTTAAATTCTGGCAAAAACCAGCAAAACGCTGGCAAAATTGGCACAATTATATCTGCAAAGTAAGTTATGATGAGTGAAGAAGTTACAAGCCTCCACTGTACAGCAAATACAAATCCCACGTGTGAGCATATTCACGTCTCAGACAGGTCTGCAAGCCGGCCTTTCCTCATTATCTCTTAGCATACAATGCTTCCATTGCAGCCAGGGATTCTGGGTAATGACATAAAAATGAGCACTCACATAGTGTCAGTTTTTGCTTTTGATCCCTTTTAACATGGACCCCTACAAGCGTATGCCTGCCGTGTTACACAGCCTTTATAGCACAGCCTGGGTTAAAGTGCATGGCCGGTAAAGCTATGCACAGACATCATTTGCATTTGCATGTCATTACCCAGAATCCCTGGCTGCAGTATTGCATGCTGAGTGACTATGGGGAAAGGCAGGTTTGTGGAACTCATTGAGCCACGGTGAATGTGCTTACAAGTGGTATTTATTGTACATAATTTTGTCAAAAAAAGTTGGTGAAATTCTGAGCAATGTGAGCAACTTTTATTAAAATGTAGCTAAAAATGCAAAATTAATCGGGGAAAAAAATAAAAAAAACAAATTTGAGATGTTTGCACATCTCTGGTAATTAGGCCATTGACTTCCTGTTAAACCCAACAATGATGCAGTATTGACTTAGATGATATAGACATTTTGAATAAATGTCAGGGTATAAAGGGAAGAATATAGGAGAACAAATATAAAATATATATTATAGCTGGATATTGTTATCTTAGATAAGAAATTATTCTAGCTATAAGAACAATTAAGCAAAGGTTACAAGAGTGTGCAAGACTTCAACTTGTATCCTCTAGTACTGTCACGCGGGCTGTATTTCTTGTAAGGGATCAAAAACAATATTGCCATAACAAATATCATCAATATAACTCACCCAGATCTATCTGTCAGTGATATTTATAAGAATCCACGGCGCACACACAATTTCCTTTCAGTTTCCACATGTAATACCCCTTAGCGGGATATGAACCCCTATACTGCTCCTTGAAATAGACCTGATATTTACTTTCAAAATGAAAATAATTATTGCTTCAAAAATACAAAATGAGTGTAGGTGTCTTTGTTTAAACCTCAATGTATTACAGACTGGGGAGCAGGACACAGGTAAATAAAACGCAGTCTTAGTTAATATATACAGATGTAGTAGATGTAATTGCACTGTTAACGCAATGCAATGTGGTAAGGCTACCGCGATATTTAGTGCAAGAAATACCGCAGCTATATTAACAACAGTGTTAATGCGTGCGTTATCTCTTTAGCACGTGCATTATTTTCAGTGGTATTTCTGGCGTTAACCAGCATTGACGGGGGTAATAACGCCTGCTACATCTGTAATTGAGCCTAAATAAAATGAAAGCACTTAGTTAAGATGCATTTAACAGCCCTGCCGATTTTTACGCGAAGACATTACTGCACAATAAGAAACAATAGAATATCTATAAGGGATTGTATAGAGATCTTGTATTTAAATAAGCAAAGAATGCAGCGGCAGTTCCAAATATGCAGTGATCAGGGTTGATTAATAACGTAGGTTTTTAATGAAATCATAGTTTATCTGATTCAGTGCTACTGAAAAAAAAAATGTTTGTGAGAACTTAACAATACAGTATGGGGTCAAAATGAAAAATAGTCAATTTAATTTGTAAAATATAAATAATAAGTGGTCTGTTTAAATAGAACTGGGTGTTGAATGCTATTTAGGCCGAACTCTAACTATCCATTGTAACTGGTATTAACCCTTTGCAACGTGGCTAAACGTGTTTATATATGGGAATATTTTTCTAAAGGGATTATTCTCTCAGCTCCAAAGCTGCTGCTCGGGCTCCGATCAGGTGACAACTCACATTGGCTGGCATGGGAGTTTACGACCAATCGCAGGCAATCAGCCACTTTGGGCTATATTGAAACAGACCGTCAGTACATAAATAGTGATGTTGCTTCCAACTGGTGAGTGTCAGCAAAGTTCTTCATTTAGTTACTGGCCCTGAATGTCTATTTCTAGTAGGATAACTACGCACCAGCAACAGTTGTTTATGAATTTTATTTGGAAAGGATTACTTTGACGTGTATGTTCAGTGATTAGGTTTCTGCTCTTAAGCTACTGTATGTTGAATGCCCATTTGGAAGTCAAGATGTTAATTATGTCCTAAGTATCTAGTATACACACTCGACAAGCGAACGTACGGTAGTCCTGACGAATAGGGGCAGGAGCCCTCGAAACCTTGTGTTTTTTGTAATCTGCCCCTCGTAGAATACATTTGCTAATTGGCATGAATCCTGTGATCCTGCGTTCTACCATTGTGGAGTACGTCTGTTTGTCATTTGTGTATGCTGATCTGTTCACTTCCAGGGATGTGCGTTGCAGACATCCACCACCTTGAGGAATCTGAAAGCAGAAAGAGGAAGTGTGTCCATTCTAGTTATTTCTAAGGCTACGCTTATAGTGCCGGCGATGCAACGGCGACGTCAGTCTACGGTCGCTGGAAACATTGAGATGACTTCAAGCGATCGCGACCGAGCTGTCGCGCCGTCGCGCTTACTATAAGCACACACCACGGCGGCAATGCATTTGTTTTGACGCTACTTCGCGTCGCTGTCGCCGGCACTATAAGCGCAGCCTAAGTATCAATTATTACATTTCAGACTGGTAGTGACATTAAAACAGACCAAGGATATTTTCATGAATAAAATGTCAGCACAATGTCAGGCAGTAGCCACCAGGACAGCAAAAATATTTAGCTACTGTACATGAAACGTTCTATTTCAAGTAAAAAATGGGAAGGGATTTAGCCCTCTTACAAAGTTGTGGTCACCATGTTTTAAGATCTCGATGAGTTAGAAACGACCATATCTTTGAATAACATGTTCACAGGGTAGCACAGTGTGATATTGAGTAACGTTGACAAGATTCTGTAGGATCTCTAACAAATATAACGTTTTCATGGGGAGTGTGACAGGGTAAACAAAAGCCACCAGTTATATGCCTGGAAAACCTATGTCTAGTCTGCAGTGCAGCACTGACTAGGTTAACTTCAGCTGGGAACCTCAGGACAATTAGTTGGATCCCAGCTGCCTAATCAAGGTGTGTTAAAACCCAGGCTGTAGACAAATGGAAGCTTGCTGTTGATGAGAGAGGAGTAAGCTGCTAAAGTGATTCCTGAAAACAAGGTCTGAGTAGCAAAGTAGTGAAACTGTGAACTGTCTGTCCCCTGCATAGAAAAAGGGTAGCTGCATATATATAAACTGTCTGCTAAAGAGAAACTGTTTTGTTCGGTTTGCTGAAGGAAAAGCCATTTTCGTTTGTTGCTGAAAAAGAGCTATTTTTGTTTTGTGTGCTGTATATTTTTCAAGGCAAAATAAAAAAGCCTTGTCAAGAAACCCACGTGTGTAGTTGCATGTACCCTGCAACATATGGTGTCAGAAGTGGGATTTGATTTTTTTCAAAAGGCTCCTGCAGTTAAAGGGCCACACACACACACACACAAGAATGGAAGAAATGTTGAAAGCGTTTCTGTGCGAGCAGGCCCGGCTGCAAGCGGAGAGAGATGAAAGACTACAGACAGCACAGGATAAGCGGATTGCCAAGCTGCTGACCCAATTCCAAGGGTCTGCCGGTGCAGAACTGGCCAGCAGACCCCCGATACTACTGAGGAAAATGGCTCCGAATGAGGATCCAGAGGCTTTTTTACTAACATTTGAAAGAGTCGCCGAAGCTCAGGGCTGGGCTGCAGATCGCTGGGCAACTGCTTTGGCCCCGCTCCTTATAGGAGAAGCCCAGGCCTCATATCAGGGTCTCCAGTAACCGGTCCAGCGGAGCGCTATCCACAGCCCCCTCCTGCGAGGGAAACCGCTCCATGTTCTGCCTGCAGAGAACAAGGCCACCGGTATGTGGACTGTCCACTGATGGAGTGTTCATTCAGCAGGACCGTCGCCTCGGCCTTCACTGGAAAAAATTACAAGCCCTGGCTACTTCCAGCCCTGATTGGGGGAAAAAACGTCCAGGCCATTGTAGATTCAGGCTCTGGGAAAACTCTGGTCCTCCAGGAACTGTTACCGCCCAACGTGTGTTCTTTTGACTCCCCATGGAGCATAGAATGTATACACGGCGATGTAAAACGCTATCCGACGGCCAAAATCCGGCTACAGGTAAAAGGTCAGGAGGCTTACCTCGAAGTAGGAGTCGCTCCTTGGCTCCCTGCCCCCGTTGTGCTCGGTCGGGACTGGCCTTTCTTTTCGGACCTAATGGCCCCAGTCTTTCACGAGGAGCCTCCTTCTAGGGCTCAGGAGAACCCTGGTAAACTGTTCCCCTTCTCGGCAGACCTTTTTCCCAGTAGACACCGGGTTCAAAAGACTCGGAAGCAAAGACGCTTGGACAAACAGGACTGGTTGCACAAATCTGGGTCTCAAGGTGACCATTCTAGTAGTCAGAGGTCACAAGTGATGGCTGGGGATGGCCAAAGGGAGGGGGATATGGGCCCTGGAGATTTACCAGACCTGTACCTCCCTGACTTTCGCCAGGAGCAAAGGGAAGACCCAGTCCTTGCTAGACAGTATGACAAGGTGGTGAAAATTGATGAACAGATTTTAGATGCACAGGGGGTGATAGTGTTCCCCCATTTTGAGCTATCAAAGGATATACTATATAGGGTGAATAGGCAGACACAAACAGGGGAGGTCACCAGACAGATATTGGTTCCCAAGGCGTTTGTTAAATCTGTGTTCACTATAGCCCATACTGTCCCTTGGGGTGGTCACCTGGGCAGGGATAAAACATTGGACCGTATTTCTTCCTGATTCTATTGGCCAGGGATGCATAGTGATATTGCTAAGCTATGTGCAGCATGTCCGGAGTGCCAGCTAACTTGTCCAAAAGGACAAAAACCAGCCGATTTGGTTCCTCTACCCTTGGTGTCAGTTCCCTTTGAGAGGATTGGGGTAGACTTGGTAGGACCTCTAGAACCTTCTGCGAAAGGACACAGGTTTATCCTTGTAATTGTGGATTATGCAAGAAGATATCCTGAGGCGTTCCTCCTGAGAACAGCAACGGCGAAGCAAGTAGCCAACAAGTTGTTGGAACTATTCTCACGGGTTGGACTTCCCCAGGTTATGTTGACAGACCAAGGTACACATTTCATGGCTAAACTGATGCAGGATGTCTTAAAGTTACTAGAGGTCAAGTCTGTTCGGACATCGGTCTACCATCCACAGACTGACGGATTGGTGGAAAGATTTAACCGAACTCTAAAAGGGATGCTGAGGAAATTTGTAGATTCAGAGAAGAGAGCCTGGGATGAACTTCTCCCTTTTCTGCTGTTTGCAGTGCGGGAAGTTCCCCAGGCCTCCACGGGATTCTCTCCATTTGAATTGCTGTATGGCCACCAACCCCGGGGTATCCTAGACCTCCTAAAGGAGTCCTGGGAGGAACAGCAGTCCCCTTCTAAGAATACCCTGCAATATGTACTAGACCTTAGGAAGCGCCTAGATGTGGTCGGCCATTTTGCCAGGGAGAATCTTAGATCAGCCCAAAACAGTCAGGAGAGACATTACAATCAGAATGCTCGCATGAGAGTGTTTCACCCAGGAGACCAGGTGATGTTATTGTTACCCAGTTGCGAGAGTAAACTCCTGGCCAAATGGCAGGGCCCATTCGAAGTACTCCGCCGTACGGGTGATGTGGATTACGAGATCGCTCAACCAGGGTCCAGGAAGGGTAAACAAATTTACCATGTGAACTTGCTGAAACCCTGGAAGATGCAGCAGTCTCTATTCATCCACCCGGTGGAGGAGGAAACGGACTTGGGTCCTCAGCCTCCACGGGAGAACATCATGAGTGACGATAAAATCCCAATGGGTAAACAGTTGTCCTCTGAACAAAAAGGGGACTTGTTAGCAATAATTACTCAATTCCAGGATGTTTTTTCTGACTTACCAGGACAAACTAACTTAATTTCCCATGCAATCGAGACAACACCTGGGGTAAAAGTACGTTCCCGTCCTTATAGGTTGACTGAAAGTCGTAGGGCTCTTGTAGAGAAGGAGGTACAAGAAATGTTACACTTAGGAGTGATTGAGGAATCATGCAGTGAGTGGTGTAGTCCACTAATTATGGTCCCTAAACCCGATGGGAAGGTAAGATTTTGTGTGGACCTCCGAAAGGTCAATGCGGTATCCAAGTTTGACGCATATCCGATGCCAAGGATGGACGAATTAATTGACGCCCTTGGTAACGCGGAATATATATCCACGTTGGACTTGACAAAAGGATACTGGCAAATACCCTTAGAGGAAAAGTCCAAATGCAAAACAGCCTTTGCCACTCCCATGGGTTTATACCAGTTTCTGACAATGCCATTTGGACTGCATGGAGCCCCAGCCACATTTCAGAGACTCATGTATAAGGTACTGAGGCCCCATAGGACTTATGCCGCAGCCTACCTAGATGACATTGTCATTTATAGTAAACACTGGCGGGCCCATCTAAATAGGCTGAAAGCGGTCCTCAAATCTCTAAGAGAGGCAGGGCTCACAGCCAACCCTAAGAAATGCGCCTTGGGTAAAGCGGAAACCAAATACTTAGGGTATGCAGTGGGAGGTGGAAAAGTAAGGCCACTAGCCGACAAGGTAGTTGCCCTGAAAGAAGTTCTGACCCCCCAAACAAAAACGCAGGTACGCTCTCTGCTGGGTTTAGCAGGGTACTACCAGCGGTTCATCCCCAACTATTCGGAAGTGGCAGCCCCTTTAACGGACCTCACAAAAAAGTGTGCCCCTACACAAGTGGTGTGGTCAAGGGATTGTCAGAGAGCCTTTGAGGACATAAGGTGTCTATCAGAGGGTCCCATCCTTAGAAGCCCGGACTTCAACAGCCCTTTTATAGTGCAAACAGATGCATCAGAGATAGGGCTAGGGGCAGTGTTGTCAAAACAGTTTGAGGGAGTTCAACATCCTATCCTTTTCCTGAGTAGGAAATTGTTCCCAAGGGAAAAAAACTACTCAGTGATTGAGAAAGAGTGCCTCGCAGTAAAGTGGGCAATCGAGGCTTTGAGGCATTACCTGGCAGGAGTCCATTTTACTTTGGTGAATGATCATGCTCCACTGAAGTGGTTAAATAGCATGAAGGATTCCAATGCTAGATTGACTAGGTGGTATATGGCCCTCCAACCCTTCTCATTTGAGATTTAGCATAGGCCGGGAAAAGAGAACGCAAATGCTGACTTCTTTTCTAGAGAAGTGGTGGATGGTCGGGCTTCAGCCGTGCGTAGCCCCAGCCACACACTAACAGGGGAGGAATGTGACAGGGTAAACAAAAGCCACCAGTTATATGCCTGGAAAACCTATGTCTAGTCTGCAGTGCAGCACTGACTAGGTTAACTTCAGCTGGGAACCTCAGGACAATTAGTTGGATCCCAGCTGCCTAATCAAGGTGTGTTAAAACCCAAGCTGTAGACAGATGGAAGCTTGCTGTTGATGAGAGAGGAGTAAGCTGCTAAAGTGATTCCTGAAAACAAGGTCGGAGTAGCAAAGTAGGGAAACTGTGAACTGTCTGCCCCCTGTATAGAAAAAGGGTAGCTGCATATATATAAACTGTCTGCTAAAGAGAAACTGTTTTGTTCGGTTTAATGAAGGTAAAGCCATTTTCGTTTGTTGCTGAAAAAGAGCTATTTTTGTTTTGTGTGCTGTATATTTTTCAAGGCAAAATAAAACAGCCTTGTCAAGAAACCCACATGTGTAGTTGCATGTACCCTGCAACAGGGAGAAACAAGGATGCACGAGAAAGCAGAACCGGACACATGTATGACGTGTAACTCATCGCTAACTGCTCTTATTGAGACGAAGGGAGATATGCACTAAGCACTGAGGCTGGGTATCACACCTCGATTCCACGTTATTAACCATTTAAGTCAATAGCAGAGAGCACTAAATCACAATGCGTTATCCTACACTGGCTCTTAGTGAACCCCGGCAAAACAGGGCAAAATAGGTGCAACGCATCGGTGGCGTGTCAAGTTTATTCGTCAAAATGCCTATACCTACCGTTTGAATGGGGCTTAAATCTTCTCGAGCAAGGAAAAGATGGCTGCTTTGAATATTGAATAGGAGCTGATAGTTCCGGGGAATTAAATCAAGAGCGGTTATTTTCCATTTTTAGTCTGAAAATGCAAATGTCCCCGTCAATATCGCCACGGCAAATGGAACCTGTTAAATCAAATGTACTATGTTATTATACGCAAGATAAAATGTTTCTTTTATTTTTTAATCTTTGGCAGGAATTAACCCATATATCTTAAAGTAGGTACGAAAGGGAGTAACTCAGTGGTAATTTCCCTGCCTTTGAAGTGGGTGAACCTGTTAAATCCAAGCGTCACTTCTCCTTGTGACCTTGGGCAAGTCACTTTATCTCCCTGTGCCTCAGGCACCAAAATTAGATTAACAAAAAGGACTGAGAAGAGCTCTACTACCAAATGATAACATTAACCCTTAAACCATATATGTAAATATAATCAGGTGGTGCATCCAAGAGCAAAAATAGATGCAAAAAACAAAGAGAATACAGCACCAAAAGACGGATGTTATGGAAGCCCAAAGAAGAGGCACTCAAAGGGTAAATGACTTGACTGATAATGGTTTATTGTGCGGTCAAATAATCAGGAAGGGAACAAACACTAAAATCAATTAAAATACACATAGTACTTCTGCATAGGATCGGTGTAAGTATTAAACTAATGTACTTGAGCAAGTGTGGGGGAAACCGTTAGTGAAAATGTCCTCAGATCCGCTCTTGTTCGCAGACTACCACCTCCGCAGCAGGCAGAAGCAGGAGGGGGAGGCACAGCGGGTCCCACACAGCAAGTCACCGATCAGCACAAGCAGGAGCAGGAGGGGGAGGCACAGCGGGTCCCACACAGCAAGTCATCGATCAGCACAGCAGAAGCAGGAGGGGGAAGCACAGCGGGTCCCACACAGCAAGTCACCGATCAGCACAGCAGGAGCAGGAGCACCCAACGCGGCGTTTCGCTCGGAGCCTCGTCAGCCCCTGCGTATTCACTAATGTATTCCATGACTCATATATATTCTGTTCTACATGTAATATATTCTTGTTATGGTTGTTCTTTTCTTTCTTTGGTAGGCTAATTATTTGTGTTTTTTGTCCATCACGTTACAATCAGAGTAATTGTTCACTCGTTCCCAGCTGGACAGCCATCCCTGCACTTGGGAGGGGCTTACTCCAACCCCTCGTTTTGTGTTCAGGGATTGCTGTGATCATTATACTTTGATCCAGGTTGCCATCTGCTATATGGGTGTACATTAATTCTGTTGTTCATGGACATATTCACTAACGGTTTCCCCCACAATTGCTCAAGTACACTGGCGACACACTTTATTCGAGCTCGGCTAGTCCCACGAATTCGGGTATACCCGGGTGTATTGAGGTTTGTGACTGTTTTCTGCCCGAGTGCATTGAGGTATTTTCCAAGCAGGGATTGAAGCATTTTATTTCCTCTGGCTGCAATACTGCACAGTATATATATATATACTGCATTACAATTCATGAATTTATGCCATCTGGTAGACACGCGAAGCATTGCAGCCTATTAAATCCTAATCATTATCATTTAACAGATCAGCCGCCCGTCAGCCAGGCATGAACCCAGGCTGGGAAGGCAAACGCAACGGGGCTTGTCAGAGGTGAGGAGCGGCGCATTCCAGGTATCTGCCAGGTACATACCGGGTATTTGCTCGAATAAAGTGTGTCGGTGCAGTACATTAGTTTAATACTTACACCGATCCTATGCAGAAGTACTATGTGTATTTTAATTGATTTTAGTGTTTGTTCCCTTCCTGATTATTGGACTGTACAATAAACCATTATCAGTCAAGTTATTTACCCTTTGAGTGCCTCTTCTTTGAGCTTCCACAGCATCCGTCTTTTGGTGCTGTATTCTCTTTGTTTTTTTGCACCAAAATTTGATTGTAAGTTCTACCGGGCAGAGACTTGTGCCTGCAAAATTCTATGTATAGCGCTGTGCTATATATGAAAATATTATTATTATTATTAATAAAGGTAAGTGTTTAGCTAGCAAAATGAAATCAATAGTCAAAGTCAGATAGAAACAACATGATGGAAACAAATCGGACACTTTTGGGTCACGAACGTGGTGTAAAAATACAAAACTTTAATATAACAGTTAATAAAACAGACCCATTGTATCTATCATAAAGGGGCAAATCGTTTGGCTTAGCAGTATTAACATAGTAACTCCTTTACGTCCCAGCAACAAGGTTAAGAGCAATGCAACCTCAGACCAAGGCAGCCAATGAAATCATTCTTCAGAATGATTTCATGACTGCAGCTTGGATACTTTACCCTGCGTCTGTAGCCCCGCCCCCTCCCCAACGCTGAAAAGTTTGCTGGGGGATAATCACATGTCGCCCAGCAAACTCCCAGCACTGCCTGCCTCCCGCCCTCCCTCCGAGTCCTCAGCTGGCAGCCTGAACGAGCCCTTACTGTTACATCACAGACCAATGGTTGGGAGGGGACATTGGGGGACATGCACTGGGGTAATATCAGAGCAGAGAAATTGGGGGACATGCACTGGGGTAATATCAGAGCGGAGACATTGGGGGACATGCACTGGGGTAATATCAGAGCGGAGACATTGGGGGACATGCACTGGGGTAATAGCGGAGCAGAGAAATTGGGGGACATGCACTGGGGTAATATCGGAGCAGAGACATTGGGGGACATGCACTGGGGTAATATCGGAGCAGAGACATTGGGAGACATGCACTGGGGTAATATCGGAGCAGAGAAATTGGGGGACATGCACTCGGGTAATATCGGAGCAGAGAAATTGGGGGACATGCACTGGGGTAATATCGGAGCAGAGACATTGGGGGACATGCACTGGGGTAATATCGGAGCAGAGACATTGGGGGACATGCACTGGGGTAATATCGGAGCAGAGACATTGGGGGACATGCACTGGGGTAATAGCAGAGCAGAGAAATTGGGGGACATTCACTGGGGTAATATCAGAGCGGAGAAATTGGGGGACATGCACTGGGGTAATATCGGAGCAGAGAAATTGGGGGACATTCACTGGGGTAATATCGGAGCAGAGAAATTGGGGGACATTCACTGGGGTAATATCGGAGCAGAGAAATTGGGGGACATGCACTGGGGTAATATCAGAGCGGAGAAATTGGGGGACATGCACTGGGGTAATATCGGAGCAGAGAAATTGGGGGACATGCACTGGGGTAATATCAGAGCGGAGAAATTGGGGGACATTCACTGGGTAATATCAGAGCGGAGAAATTGGGGGACATGCACTGGGGTAATATCGGAGCGGAGAAATTGGGGGACATGCACTGGGGTAATATCAGAGCAGAGACATTGGGGGACATGCACTGGGGTAATATCGGAGCAGAGACATTGGGGGACATTCACTGGGGTAATATCAGAGCGGAGAAATTGGGGGACATGCACTGGGGTAATATCGGAGCAGAGAAATTGGGGGACATTCACTGGGGTAATATCGGAGCAGAGAAATTGGGGGACATTCACTGGGGTAATATCGGAGCAGAGAAATTGGGGGACATGCACTGGGGTAATATCGGAGCGGAGAAATTGGGGGACATGCACTGGGGTAATATCGGAGCGGAGAAATTGGGGGACATGCACTGGGGTAATATCGGAGCAGAGACATTGGGGGACATGCACTGGGGTAATATCAGAGCAGAGACATTGGGGGACATGCACTGGGGTAATATCAGAGCGGAGAAATTGGGGGACATGCACTGGGGTAATATCAGAGCAGAGACATTGGGGGACATGCACTGGGGTAATATCGGAGCAGAGACATTGGGGGACATGCACTGGGGTAATATTGGAGCGGAGAAATTGGGGGACATGCACTGGGATAATATCGGAGCAGAGAAATTGGGGGACATGCACTGGGGTAATATCGGAGCAGAGACATTGGGGGACATTCACTGGGGTAATATCGGAGCAGAGACATTGGGGGACATGCACTGGGGTAATATCGGAGCAGAGACATTGGGGGACATGCACTGGGGTAATATCGGAGCAGAGAAATTGGGGGACATGCACTGGGGTAATATCAGAGCGGAGAAATTGGGGGACATGCACTGGGGTAATATCGGAGCAGAGAAATTGGGGGACACGCACTGGGGTAATATCGGAGCAGAGACATTGGGGGACATGCACTGGGGTAATATCGGAGCAGAGAAATTGGGGGACATGCACGGGGGTAATATCGGAGCAGAGACATTGGGGGACATGCACTGGGGTAATATCGGAGCAGAGAAATTGGGGGACACGCACTGGGGTAATATCGGAGCAGAGACATTGGGGGATATGCACTGGGGTAATATCGGAGCAGAGAAATTGGGGGACATGCACTGGGGTAATATCGGAGCAGAGAAATTGGGGGACATGCACGGGGGTAATATCGGAGCAGAGACATTGGGGGACATGCACTGGGGTAATATCGGAGCGGAGACATTGGGGGACATGCACTGGGGTAATATCGGAGCAGAGAAATTGGGGGACATTCACTGGGGTAATATCGGAGCAGAGAAATTGGGGGACATGCACTGGGATAATATCGGAGCGGAGAAATTGGGGGACATGCACTGGGGTAATATCGGAGCGGAGAAATTGGGGGACATGCACTGGGGTAATATCAGAGCGGAGAAATTGGGGGACATGCACTGGGGTAATATCGGAGCGGAGAAATTGGGGGACATGCACTGGGGTAATATCGGAGCAGAGACATTGGGGGACATGCACTGGGGTAATATCGGAGCAGAGACATTGGGGGACATGCACTGGGGTAATATCGGAGCAGAGAAATTGGGGGACATGCACTGGGGTAATATCGGAGCGGAGAAATTGGGGGACATGCACTGGGGTAATATCGGAGCAGAGACATTGGGGGACATGCACTGGGGTAATATCGGAGCGGAGAAATTGGGGGACATGCACTGGGGTAATATCGGAGCAGAGACATTGGGGGACATGCACTGGGGTAATATCAGAGCGGAGAAATTGGGGGACATGCACTGGGGTAATATCGGAGCAGAGACATTGGGGGACATGCACTGGGGTAATATCGGAGCAGAGACATTGGGGACATGCACTGGGGTAATATCAGAGCAGAGACATTGGGGGACATGCACGGGGGTAATATCGGAGCAGAGAAATTGGGGGACATGCACTGGGGTAATATCGGAGCTGAGAAATTGGGGGACATGCACTGGGGTAATATCTGAGCAGAGACATTGGGGGACATTCACTGGGGTAATATCGGAGCGGAGAAATTGGGGGACATTCACTGGGGTAATATCGGAGCGGAGAAATTGGGGGACATTCACTGGGGTAATATCGGAGCGGAGACATTGGGGGACATTCACTGGGGAGAAATTGAGTTTTTGGCACATTGCACACTTTTTGAATGCACAATTGTGTCAAATGTGTGAAACGGTTTCTTCCATCGGGCTCAGGACTTGATATATCTCATATTATAACCTCTGCATCATGTGACACCTCCTGAGTACCCCCAGCCAGAACACTCCCGCCACCGCTGCAGACCACGTGTGCGGCGAGGGTGAGACCCGGATGTGTACACTCGTGGCACCAACTAAGAACTCGGCGGAGTGTCCCCCTGCTGCTATTTGGACATAAAGATTGCTCTACATGCTGATTTAAATCCTCTTTACTGTAAGTAGGATTTTTATTTTACCGCCTCTGGAGGAGCGGCTGTCCTTGTGTGCCACTGGGGAGAGTCCCCATCTGATGCCCAAGACTGAAGTTAGAATCTCACGTTGGTTACAAACAAAGAAAAGTCTACACTGGGGGGAGATGCAGATGGGTTAATTTAACCCCAAAGTTACCAATTTCCTGCAAAGACTCACACACGGCCGTGTGAGTACAGATATATTTATATATTTATTTCTAAACCCTCTATACCACCATTACCTGTTGTTGGGAGTGACTGGAATTGCTTAAAGAAACCACATTACCGTGTCCGCTTGCACATGGCCGTGTAAGTGTATTTAATATTTTCACCAACCCCCAGCAATATTGTTATAACCACAATAATTTTATTGTATTTTATTGTTTTTAATTCCTAAATGTTTTTCTAATCCCACGCTCCCCCATTGCTTGTATGCCACCTGTATGGTGCCACATTATATTATATTTTAATAAATTCTATTCCGGTCTATCACTGGGTGGTGTTTGTTGTATGTGCAGTTAGTCATACAGTATGTGTTTGTTGTATGTGCAGTTAGTCATACAGTTTGTGTTTGTTGTATGTGCAGTTAGTCATACTGTATGTGTTTGTTGTATGTGCAGTTAGTCATACAGTATGTGTTTGTTGTATGTGCAGTTAGTCATACAGTATGTGTTTGTTGTATGTGCAGTTAGTCATACAGTATGTGTTTGTTGTATGTGCAGTTAGTCATACAGTTTGTGTTTGTTGTATGTGCAGTTAGTCATACAGTTTGTGTTTGTTGTATGTGCAGTTAGTCATACAGTATGTGTTTGTTGTATGTGCAGTTAGTCATACAGTTTGTGTTTGTTGTATGTGCAGTTAGTCATACAGTATGTGTTTGTTGTATGTGCAGTTAGTCATACAGTATGTGTTTGTTGTATGTGCAGTTAGTCATACAGTTTGTGTTTGTTGTATGTGCAGTTAGTCATACAGTATGTGTTTGTTGTATGTGCAGTTAGTCATACAGTTTGTGTTTGTTGTATGTGCAGTTAGTCATACAGTATGTGTTTGTTGTATGTGCAGTTAGTCATACAGTATGTGTTTGTTGTATGTGCAGTTAGTCATACAGTTTGTGTTTGTTGTATGTGCAGTTAGTCATACAGTATGTGTTTGTTGTATGTGCAGTTAGTCATACAGTATGTGTTTGTTTTATGTGCAGTTAGTCATACAGTATGTGTTTGTTGTATGTGCAGTTAGTCATACGGTATGTGTTTGTTGTATGTGCAGTTAGTCATACAGTATGTGTTTGTTGTATGTGCAGTTAGTCATACAGTTTGTGTTTGTTTCACAGTGTAGATTGATTTTACCCAGCAGTTATACGCTATGATTGTTTTTCTGTTTTTGTCTTTCTTTCCATGATATGAGGCTGTTCGTGCCGCTTCACTGAAGATCACAGAATCATCTAATTGGACATTTATATTTG
Source organism: Ascaphus truei (assembly GCF_040206685.1). NCBI lineage: Eukaryota > Metazoa > Chordata > Amphibia > Anura > Ascaphidae > Ascaphus > Ascaphus truei. The sequence continues at coordinate 12,418,276 of NC_134499.1, forward strand.
GTCTGGATACAGTATCATCATTGTTTGTTTTAGGCGCCTGGTTTATTTGTTTTTATGTAACACCTCCTGGCATTCCCCAAGTCACAAGCAAACACACTTGGGGCAAAGAATTGGAGGAACGACTTTCATAAATTGACGCTAAGAGATGTAAAATGGAAATGCCGATTCTTATGTCAATTTGACGTCCCATTAACCTTTGTATCCCCGGAGGACAGCCCCTTCTGAGCTAAGTACTTGTTTTCTTTTTATCACTTTTTTGTTGTTGTTAACAGAATTTGACCCGGGAGGTCCTTCGGAGCCGAATCACACTATTTTATAGCTCGGGGGACTCCGTCGGTGTCCGAGATAGCGATCCGCTATAGTTGTCAGTGTTAGGGAACTTAAAATGGCCACCAAATCTCACAGGTCCCATCGGTCTATAGGAAGCAGCAACATCATCGGTAGGACCACGTTGCAGCTTCCTGCCTAAATGTCAAGGAAGTAACACTGGCAACGAAACTAGTAAGTATTTCGGGAACGGGTGGGTGGCCGGAGCTGAAAATAGTGCGGATTAGCTACTTGGGCCTCTTCAGTTCCAATTATTTAGTTAAAATCAATAATGAAAATGGTAAGGATTGTGACGTAAATGTTCTATGGTATGTAGGAAGGATAAAAGCTTAAATATTGTACTTTGCTGCCATCTGCTGGATAATAATATATCATTTCCTCTGTGCTACATCAGCAGCTGATCTCACTTTTTGTGGACATATGGGGGTCACACACCATTGTGGAAATGACTTCTAAATAGTAAAGTGAACGCGCCGGTTCCTAAACCCTTGGCCAAAATCTGGACATTTCTTTTAGAACAATGTGTACAATATTTATGCCATGAAACTGGTTAGGGAGAGACCTTTAAAAATAAATCCGACTTTAAGTAAAAGTGGAACAATAAGATACATATTTAGATACATTTAAAGACCTACAAATTACTATATGTCAACATTTTGCCAGCATTTATAACATCTGTACCATATATAGTACATATATATATATATATATATATATATATGAAAGACGTGCGTTTCAGTGGGAAAATGTGCACTTAGCTGCCTAAGTAATGAGTATGAAATTAGCAGGAGCAAAGAGTCCAAGCACTACATCGATTACCGTGCCGGGCGCCACATCAAGGTCCTGTGCCAGGCACCACATCGATTACCGTGCCGGGCGCCACATCAAGGTCCTGTGCCAGGCACCACATCGAGATCCCGTGCCAGGCACCACATCATGGTCCTGTGCCAGGTACCACATCGAAGTTCCGTGCCGTGCGCCACATCATGGTCCTGTGCCAGGCACCACATCGAAGTTCCGTGCCGGGCGCCACATCATGGTCCTGTGCCAGGTACCACATCGAAGTTCCGTGCCGTGCGCCACATCATGGTCCTGTGCCAGGCGCCACATCGAAGTCCCGTGATGGGCGCCACATCATGGTCCTGTGCCAGGCACCACATCGAAGTTCCGTGCCGGGCGCCACATCATGGTCCTGTGCCAGGCACCACATCGAAGTTCCGTGCCGGGCGCCACATCATGGTCCTGTGCCAGGCGCCACATCGAAGTCCCGTGATGGGCGCCACATCATGGTCCTGTGCTAGGCGCCACATCGAAGTCCCGTGCCGGGCGCCACATCATGGTCCTGTGCCAGGCGCCACATCGAAGTCCCGTGATGGGCGCCACATCATGGTCCTGTGCTAGGCGCCACATCGAAGTCCCGTGCCGGGCGCCACATCATGGTCCTGTGCTAGGCGCCACATCGAAGTCCCGTGCCGGGCGCCACATCATGGTCCCATGCCGGACGCCAGTTGAACAGTCCTGCCATATCCCTAGTGCCAGCACACCTTGACCACAGGATATACAGTACAGGCTGCCTATTTCCCGGTAAACGCTATTATTTGATATAAGTGGTAGTCTGAGAAAATCATTCTAATTTAAAGTAGTGATCCTTGTTACTTTGCAAAAACTGACATGTTGAGAACAAACATCATGTATTTGTCTTTCTTACAGAAAGGTCATCAGACTTAAAGCAAATATCTGTCTGTTTTGGTTTATTTTGGAAGTAAGACAACTTTTCTTATAATTAAGGGCTCTGAGTGGGGCGCTTGTCCATCAAGGGTTCGCTCAACCTGTAGCCCACCCTGTCTGTGTGAGAGCCAATAAAGATAAGGATGGAGGAGTGAGGGGGCTTTGCCTGCGCAAACTCCTGTTCAGTGATATAACACAAAAGAGAGCAGCCAGAGGAGATCAAAGTGCTCCCAAATCTCAGCTCACCGTGAGTTCAAACTAACATAAAAAAATATAAAAAAATGTAGAGATTAGTCTGAATTTTGTAGAAAAATAAGTGTCCAAGACTACCATTGGTTCAAATTCCAAATGCCATCCAATGAAGTTGTTTGAATACTATCTCAATATATATATTTGCTGGTAAAATAATCATAAAATGACCGTTATTATTAAGAGTAGGAATAATATTATTAATAACCCTAGTACAAGAAACGAGTAAACTATTTTTTACAATGGCAGAAGTTTTATCGGTTTGGCATGTGATTGAACCCCTTAAGTTTGATATATTGCAAGGCCCTCCTTCAATTAAGATGTTATCATGTACACTATATGATTTATTCATTTACAAAAATAAATCATATATATTAATAATAATTACTAAAAAATAATAACGGGGGGGTTGTATATTTTCAACACTAGTTTGCTTTTTCAAACATAATTACATTATTTGCACCTAAAGGGGCCTTTCCCCTTGCAAGTTTATAGTGTTATTGTTAAATAATTATATTTATATATATATATATATATATATATATATATATATATATATATATATATATATACTGAGTTAAGTTATGGTGAGTAAAAAAAGTGACAAAAACCCTCCACAGGAAAGCAAATATGCAAATATAGCTGTATGCTCATCTGCATGTCTTAGGCAGGTCTGCAACCCCGCCTTTCCCCATTATCACCCAGCATACAGCACTTCCACTGCAGCAAGGGATTCTGGGAAATGACATGCAAATGAGCACACAGTGTCACATGCAGCAAGCTTAAGCCTATAGGGAACCATGTTAAAAATGGTTATTGAGGCAAAAAGTGACACTGTGTGCTCATTTGCATGTCATTTCCCAGAATCCCTTGCTGCAGTGGAAGTGCTGTATGCTGGGTGATAATGGGGAAAGGCGGGGTTGCAGACCTGCCTAAGACATGCAGATGAGCATACAGCTATATTTGCATATATATATATATATATATATATATATATATATATATATATATAGGGAACCATGTTAAAAATGGTTATTGAGGCAAAAAGTGACACTGTGTGCTCATTTGCATGTCATTTCCCAGAATCCCTTGCTGCAGTGGAAGTGCTGTATGCTGGGTGATGGTGGGGAAAGGCGGGGTTGCAGACCTGCCTAAGACATGCAGATGAGCATACAGCTATATTTGCATATATATATATACATACACATATATACATATACAGCTTAACCCCGTTATAGCACAATCCGCTATAACGCGGATCCGCTTATAACGCGGTTTGAGCATGGACCCCGAAATTTAAAACAAAAATTGTTTGTTTTTTTACAGCACACTGCACACTGCACACTGCACACAGACACTGCATACAGACACAGGCAGGCACACTTCACACTGCACACAGACAGCACACTGCATACAGACAGGCAGGCACACAGCACACAGACACAGCACACTGCACACAGACACTGCACACTGCACACAGACACAACATGCTGCACACAGACACAGACAGGCACATAGGCAGGCACACAGCACCTCCACACCCCTACCCCCCTACCTCTGGTAGTTGCTGCTGCTGCTGGGGGGATCGTGTGCTGCTGCTGGGGGGATCCTGTAGGGTGGCTGCTGGAGGAAGTGCGGGGGGGGGGGGGGGAATGCGAAGACTGCTGGGGGAAGTGCGGGGGGAGTGCAGGGACTGCTGCGGGAAGTGCGGGAGGAGTGCAGGGGGAAGTGTGTGGCTGCTGGGGGATCGTGTAGGGCTGCCGGCACCTCACCCCACCTCCTCTCCCCTCCCCCCCTCCTCCCGATTGGGTGGCAGCAGCCATTTTTTTAAATTAGCGCAACCGCGGTTATAGCGCGGTCGGATCGGGTGGCCCCCGAGGACCGCGTTATAATGGGGTTGAGCTGTATATACAGTTGTGTGAAAAAGAAAGTACACCCTCTTTGAATTCCATGGATTTACATAACAGGACATAATAACAATCATCTGTTCATTAGCAGGTCTTAAAATTAGGTAAATACAACCTCAGATGAACAACAACACATGACATATTACACTGTGTCATGATTTATTTGACAAAAATAAAGCCAAAATGGAGAAGCCATGTGTGAAAAACCAAGTACACCTTATGATTCAATAGTTTGTAGAACCACCTTTAGCAGCAATAACTTGAAGTAATCGGTTTCTGTATGCCTTTATCAGTCTCTCACATCATTGTGGAGGAATTTTTGCCCACTCTTCTTTACAACGTTGCTTCAGTTCATTAAGGTTTGTGGGCATTTGTTTATGCACAGCTCTCTTAAGGTCCAGCTACAGCATTTCAATTGGGTTGAGGTCTGGACTTTGACTGGGCTTGAGGACTGGAGGGGGCTTGAGGACTGGAGTTAAGCCCTTCTGCGTTAGGCTGCGGCCATGGAGCAGCGATGCGTGCCTGGCGTGATCGAATACATGATAGTGGGTGCACATGTCCACACTACGTGTGTGTGCGCGTGCACACGTGCACGTATGCTTTCCAATGTTCTGCGCTTGGGGACAGGCAAAATGGATTTCTATGCGCGTTGAAGAGTCACATGACATGGCAACAACGAATGGGAAGTCACGATACTTCCTTCACAAACACGCCCCGATCCAGGCAATTACACACCCCTCCCTTATGTTCCACGCCCCCGCTCGTAAATTGCTGCAGGACAGGCTAGCGCTCCTGCTCAGAGTTGGTGATGTCACGGCGCTCAAGAATGAGCGCGTGTAGCTGCACCGTGGCTGCAGCCTTAAGCAATACAATGCACATACTCATTGGGAAAAATCGAAACTGCGTTCCAATTAATGCGCATGCGTTCCAACCATGCAACACACGTGTGTTACCGAAACGTAATGCCCATGTTCACGCAAAATTTTAAATAATCACATTATTTATTTGTTTAAATTATGTTATGACACGGGGACTAATGACTAATATATGATGTATATATGTACTCATCTGAATTCATTTATCATGGTACGGGCACGGCCTGCTAGAAAAATGTTGCCAAGTATGGGTTACATATTGAACACGTGAAGCTTATTAAGACAAGGCATACATAGCTGTTGAATGAGCACAACAACCAACACTAGGATATATTTTATGTTATATCATTAAAATATGCTTTAGGCGACGTTAAGTACTGCAAACATTCACCTGTGAGCAGGTGCATCACTTATACTTAAGGATATATTACACTAACAGTGTGACATTAATAATTCTCCATCGGCAACATGTTATCTAACATTCCTGGAAAAAAAGCTGTGTGCGCTGTGCACGCGCATAGTAAGTGAAACTTCTTTGTGTGTTGTCAGCAACATATAAAGTAACAATAATATTATTACTGCTTAGAGCATGAGTAAATTTGATTGGCAGGGTCATGTTTATTGGCAGCAGTGCAGTGGCAGCAGTACCGGCATCATGGATGTTGAGCGGGTGGGGGAACTCACAGGAGGGGGGGGAATAGGCACATCATTCAGGGGCGGTGTTCGGCCCATCACAGGAGTGTGTGTGTGTCAGTCAGTGTGCGGGCGTGTGTCAGAGTGTGAGTGCATGTGTCAGAGTGTGCGTGCGTGTGTCAGAGTGTGCGTGCGTGTGTCAGAGTGTGTGTGCGTGTGTCAGAGTGTGCGTGCGTGTATGTGTGTCAGTGTGTGTGTGTATGTGTGTCAGTCAGTGTATGTGTGTATGTGTGTGTATGTGTGTCAGTCAGTGTGTGTGTGTATGTGTGTCAGTCAGTGTGTGTGTGTCAGTCAGTGTGTGTGTATGTGTGTCAATCAATGTGTGTGTGTGTGGCAGTGCACGCGCAGAGTCCGCAGGTGGCAGTGCACGCGCAGAGTCCGCAGGTGGTAGTGCACGCGCAGAGTCCGCAGGTGGCAGTGCACGCGCAGAGTCCGCAGGCGGCAGTGCCCGCGCAGAGGCCGCAGGCGGCAGTGCACGCGCAGAGCCCGCAGGTGGCAGTGCACGCGCAGAGTCCGCAGGTGGCAGTGCACGTGCAGAGTCCACAGGTGGCAGTGCATGCGCAGAGTCCGCAGGTGGCAGTGCACGCGCAGAGTCCGCAGGTGGCAGTGCACGCGCAGAGTCCGCAGGTGGCAGTGCACGCGCAGAGTCCGCAGGTGGCAGTGCACGTGCAGAGTCCGCAGGTGGCAGTGCACGCGCAGAGTCCGCAGGTGGCAGTGCACGCGCAGAGTCCGCAGGTGGCAGTGCACGCGCAGAGTCCGCAGGTGGCAGTGCATGCGCAGAGTCTGCAGGTGGCAGTGCACGCGCAGAGTCCGCAGGTGGCAGTGCACGCGCAGAGTGCGCAGGTGGCAGTGCACGCGCAGAGTCCGCAGGTGGCAGTGCACACGCAGAGTCCGCAGGCGGCAGTGCATGCGCAGAGTCCGCAGGTGGTAGTGCACGCGCAGAGCCTGCAGGTGGCAGTGCACGCGCAGAGTCCGCAGGTGGTATTGCACGCGCAGAGCCCGCAGGTGGCAGTGCACGAGCAGAGCCCGCAGGTGGCAGTGCACGCGCAGAGGCCGCAGGCGGCAGTGCCCGCGCAGAGCCCGCAGGTGGCAGTGCATGCGCAGAGTCCGCAGGTGGCAGTGCATGCGCAGAGTCCGCAGGCGGCAGTGCCCGCGCAGAGGCCGCAGGCGGCAGTGCATGCGCAGAGTCCGCAGGTGGCAGTGCACGCGCAGAGTCCGCAGGTGGCAGTGCACGCGCAGAGTCCGCAGGTGGCAGTGCCCGCACAGAGCCCGCAAATGGCAGTGCCCGCGCAGAGGCCACAGGCGGCAGTGCACGCGCAGAGTCCGCAGGTGGCAGTGCACGCGCAGAGTCCGCAGGTGGCAGTGCACGCGCAGAGTCCGCAGGTGGCAGTGCACGCGCAGAGTCCGCAGGCGGCAGTGCCCGCGCAGAGGCCGCAGGCGGCAGTGCACGCGCAGAGTCCGCAGGTGGCAGTGCACGCGCAGAGTCCGCAGGTGGCAGTGCACGCGCAGAGTCCGCAGGTGGCAGTGCCCGCGCAGAGTCTGCAGGTGGCAGTGCACGCGCAGAGTCCGCAGGTGGCAGTGCACGCGCAGAGCCCGCAGGTGGCAGTGCACGCGCAGAGTCCGCAGGTGGCAGTGCACGCGCAGAGCCCGCAGGTGGCAGTGCACGCGCAGAGTCCGCAGGCGGCAGTGCCCGCGCAGAGGCCGCAGGCGGCAGTGCACGCGCAGAGTCCGCAGGTGGCAGTGCACGCGCAGAGTCCGCAGGTGGCAGTGCACGCGCAGAGTCCGCAGGTGGCAGTGCACGTGCAGAGCCCGCAGGTGGCAGTGCCCACGTAGAGTCTGCAGGTGGCAGTGCACGCGCAGAGTCCGCAGGTGGCAGTGCACGTGCAGAGCCCGCAGGTGGCAGTGCACGCGCAGAGTCCGCAGGTGGCAGTGCACGCGCAGAGTCCGCAGGTGGCAGTGCACGCGCAGAGTCCGCAGGTGGCAGTGCATGCGCAGAGTCCGCAGGTGGCAGTGCCCGCGCAGAGTCCGTAGGTGGCAGTGCACGCGCAGAGTCCGCAGGTGGCAGTGCATGCGCAGAGTCCGCAGGTGGCAGTGCACGCGCAAAGTCCGCAGGTGGCAGTGCACGCGCAGAGTCTGCAGGTGGCAGTGCATGCGCAGAATCTGCAGGTGGCAGTGCACGCGCAGAGTCCGCAGGTGGCAGTGCACGCGCAGAGCCCGCAGGTTGCTCCTCTATCACAGGCTTCGCTGGAGGGTCCTGCATGCAGTCAGTAGAGCACAGGACAGGGCAAAGTGAGGTGTGTCTCATGAGTCCTAGCGAGGAGGACATGGTGAGCTGTGAAAAGTGCGACCTCCGGGTGCTGGTGTGGGAGATCCCAGAGCACATGGACTATCACTTCGCACATGAGCTCCAGGACTCCTTCTCCACACCCAGCCCTGTCAAGGTCCAGCCCAGCTCCAACAGCCCCGGCCAGGCCCAAGAGCAAACCCAGGAAGTAGCTTGCCCCCAGAGACCTCAAACCCCCCCACTGTAACTCACATGTGCGCGTGCGCATGCACTCAGCGCTCTTCCTTCCTCCTCCCCCCCTCTGGCAGTGCTGCGTGGGAAGCGGCACGCTCAAACCCCCCGCTTCCCACGGCGCATGCGCGGCATGTCAGCAGTGCGTGTGGGGGGAACGGCGGTCCTCCTCAGTCACCCAGCAGCGGCAGCGCAGGGAGGTCTCAGAGCCGTGGCGTCCGTGAGTGGGCAGCAGGCGGTGAATGGCACAGCTGCCAGGCGCTTCTGCGCATACGTGGCTTTCCTATGCATCCCCATGACTACTGCGCATGCGCGGCATGGCAGCGGACATGTTGGGGGAACGGTGCATGCGCAGAAGTCCGTAAGCGTCGCCATTAGTAGTGCGCATGCGCGGCATGGCAGCGGATGTGTGGGAGGAATGGCGGCCGTTAGGGGCGGCGCCGTTATCGGCCGTGTGGGAGGAGCGGCGCCCGTTAGGAGCGGCACCGGCGGCTGTCGCCTCCGCCGCCGCATGTGACAGCAGACGTGTGGGGTGAGTGGGGGGGGGGAGCCGTGACGTCACTTCCATTTCACATTTCGTCTCCATCTCTCCAGTTTTGCCCCATCAGAACTAGGTGCCACTAAAGAAGTTTCACTTCAATAACATTCGGATAACCACGGTCTGTATGTGATTAACGGCCGGTGCCGATACTGTCGGAGTACGGGGTTCCATCTGAGAACGGCGTTTCTCCGTCCACGGAGTCTGACTGCTGCCGGCTTCACCAAGGAGAAGCTCATGCATCCACTACATCGAGAGCACTGTGTCCCCTGGAAGGTGACCAGCTATACCTACCATATCCAGCAAAGGATCCAGTACTGACGGTCGTCTCTTTCCAGTGTGGTATACCCATGTCTATGCTACATGAAACGCGCTAACAAAATGCTTTGATGTACGCACAATACTTACCTTTTACTCACCATAGTGTCTTTTTCAAACATATTTCACTAGGAGAGTTGTGCGCTGTTTTTTTCTTCAATATATATATATAATGAAGAAAAAAAACAGCACAACTCTTGGATTTTTTGAGATATGTATATCGCAAAAAAATCCGCCACCTTGGATTTCCTCTTTTATGTTTTTTGTACAGTATTTTTTATTGAAAGCCTTGCAATACCAATATTTCTCAAAATGTGTTAAGATCATAAATGGTCAATATTTCTTTGGTCATAACAGGTTATTTCCCATTTACAGGTTCCTACGACTTTCGTCTTTTTAGTTTATATAATGCTTAACTGTGAAACTTTGGTCAACACATTGTTTCAATGTAACATTTCTTTATCTGCAATATATTCCTTTCCTAGAACTTGTTCATTAGTTTTGGTGGAACATGTAAATTGTCATCATTTTTATACACAAAAATAAAATAAAAATCGATGCTCAATAAAGTCGAGTTTTATTCGGCGAATATTTATGAATTATATTTATATTTTGTAATCTGTAGTCCGTTATTAAATTTTTTATATATACACGTAGCCTGATTGGGAGCGTTATTATGATGTCGGTACTGCTACTTGCAGGATTCAGGCAGGGCTGGGCTGGTGTGAGCAAGTTTATTTTGGGAGTAAAGGCTCCAGAGACTTCTACATCCAGGCCAATCAATTAACTTCAGTAGTAAACAGCAACTTCCCTTGACAGCAGGCTTCCGGGATCCCACCGGCACGGAGGGTCTCCCCAGGGGACAGCTGATAGCTGACATGTTGGAAGGTAAATATCTGGAGGTCCCTCCTGTCTCTGTGGTGGAAGGGTGCTACACCTTTGGGGTTAGGGGCTCCTGTCACCTAGCTTGCCCTCCTGGTTATTCCTAAGTAGCCAAGGACAGACATGTTACTTATAACCTCTTATTGACCACCCCCGTGACAGGACATACCAGACGTCTTTATGGGTCGGAGCCATAATTAACCTATCAAACTGGGGGACACATACATATATCCACAGGCTCTGCACAGTACAAAGGGTTCAATATATATTATATAGTGATCTGGGATTGGAAGACTCTTTGTTGCTTCACTAGCCACTGAGGTAATAAAGGGGTGGGGGGGAGGGGGAAGGGGGGAGGGGGTCAGTAATGTCTTTTATTATTGTAAATGTATAATTTTTACTTTTCTAGCTTTCCATTGATTGCCAATGTGGCTGGCTAGGCCCACATTAAGAGGGCCTAGGTAGCCACAGTGACAATCAATGGTTTTATGGTTAATATTTATTTTTAAAGTATTATTAGTGTTCTGGTGCTTTTTTATATACACGTTATTATTTATGTTTAATGCCCCAAACCACTATTAGCCACATTTGGTTAGTAGGTATATTGGGCATAGTCTAGCGGGGAGGGGGGGGAGAGAGGTTTGTTTGGGGGCCAAAAAACAGGAGTAAGGGGAGTGGGTTGTTACCCGGGGAGGGTGGTTAGGCCTCCTGGGGGGGGGGGGTGCGGGGAGTGGTTAACCCATTAATTACCTTAGCAGTTATGTTTTACTAGCCGCTAAGGTGGCCAAGGGGGGCATGTAGTGTAGTTTACTGTTGATATTAATCCCTTAGAGGTCAGCTAGTCATGGAAACCCATAGTATTTTGTTATATTGGATTTAGCATTGGGTCCCTTTTCTCTCTATGTACAGTATATAATGGCCATATATTGGCCATTATATACATAGAAACAATGGTAGGTGAAAACAGAGCACTACTACTGGAACAATAGGAAAAAAGACTATTCCATAAAAAACATATTTATTGGTCATGTGAGAGACAAAATGTGAAGGTGTCACCCCACCAACGCGTTTCCCGCCGTAGCACTTTATCAAGGTATTACCACCTGCCCATCTACATCTCAATATATATTGTTATTCCCAGGGTCATTCACACTGGAATTGTGTTTTTATATAATACAACTACAAAATACAAAATACAAATATAATACATGTCTGTTTAAAAGCTCTTAGCACCACACAATTGTTCTATTATAATATACATAGGAAAGACAGGGCTAACGCCGGCCTGGAGCAGTTATAAATTATTTACAGTCTTTCTGCTGTTAATCTATGGCCGTTAATAGCAAAAAAAATATGGTATTAGGTCTTTTTTTTAATCGTATCCAATATTTGTAACGGATCTCATAAAAAAGTGCGTTATTTTTATCGGTGCAGTGTCGATATATTGCACGATAAAAATGACGCGCTTTTTTGGGGTGATAATACCGCATTTTTAGGTCACCCCAGCTTTATGAAAAGTGAATGGAGAAAAACGGAGCACTAACAATGGAACAGCCAAAAAATATACAGAGGATGCATCCACATAAAAATATAATTATTTGTTGGTCATAAAAAAAACGGAGGTGTCTCCCCACCTACGCGTTTCGTGCCGTAGCGCTTTATCAAGGCATCATGCTACGGCGTGAAACGCGTTGGTGAGGAGATGGCACACACAGGACCCTAGGACGCAGGGGATAAAGTCAGCATGCTGCACTTATGAAGTGAGTCCTTTTGTGACTGCAAAGTACCCCTCATATATCCCGATGGCTGAAGGAAGGTATGGTCAGATTATTTACGCTGCAATTTCTGGACACTGGATGTGTTAAGCCTTTGCTGCATTGATTTGTGAGGTTTTTCCAGGCAACCGTTTTTTGTACCTACCTATTCAAACCTCATATATCAATTGATACCTCAACTTCTACGGGAACTATTACATTTCTTTACATGTCTGCCTATTGTTCTGAGCACCACACAATTTTTTAGTTTTCCACCCCAGCTTGATGGATCCAGGCCGTAGGGCGATATTTTAGTGCTATACTATTAGACACCCTCTGGAGCCAGAAGATAACTTATGATCCTTTTACTTAAATGGAAAGCAGCGGAAGGAGGGAGTGGGGGGAAGGGGGGGCAAGCAGTACTGGGCCTGTCGATGGAAGGGGCATCTTCCTATGCAGGGACACCTACTCAACAAACACCTCCCCCTCGCAGCTTAATGAACACCGGCATCTCCCCGTTGAAGGAAAACCCGACACTCCCCTATGCTCATCCAACAGGTTTCCCATCCGGGGGACTTTGGGAATCTGGGTGGAACTATTGGAAGGTAAGTTGTTCTATAGCACAGCACCGTCTAATAAATACGGGCCAGAATGTATCCATGATCACCAAATCCTTTGGACTTTTTTTATCTTTCATGTACAGGTAAATTGTCTATCATCGTTTATTTTTTGATTTTGTTAGCAAAGTATTCATGAAGCCCTCAGTCAGTGCACACTCGCAACCGCACACTCGCACACTCGCACACTCGCACACTCGCACACTCGCACACTCGCACACTCGCACATGAATGTGTGTATGAAAAGGGTCAACAACAAACTGGATACCCAGTTGTCTCTTACCTCCCCACAGGGCACTAAGATGAACATGCACACCCCAAAAAATCCTCACACAACACCCAAATGATGCTGCCACCACCAGGATTCATTTTAAGATAACCTCGGGAGATTACACCCTCCTCCGTCCCCTTGTTCCCAGAAAAATGCACAAGTTTAACAAAACCCGACTTTAGCAAAACGGTGGCACAACGTGTCCGAAAATGAGGACAATCCCTTCAAAGGTAAAATGGTTCACTTAGAGCTCAAAGACAATACTTCTGTCAGACTATCCAGACCCCTGTCAGGTCTGTAGGGGTGTGCCACTTCCCCTAGCTATGAACAGTTTCATACCAGGTAAGAAAAGACGCCAAAGCAGAGCAAGCATAATGCTAGAAAAAGGCTCGGGAACTCGACTTGAGGAAAAAACAAATATATTGTAGCTTTATTCAATCATGAACAGTTTAAAACACAGGACAAAACATTGTCCAAAAAAAGGAAAAAGACCTCCCACGCGTTTCACTCCTTGACAAAGCACCTTAGTGATGTGAAACGCGTGGCAGGTATTTCCCCTTTTTTTGGACAATGTTTTGTCCTGTGTTTTAAACCATGATTAACAGTTTTATGGCTACATCGTGACACCATCAGTAGCCAACACAGATAAAGGGTAAGGCAAGTATTTATCTGTGAAGCAGGAATTTCAGAAGAGCTGGTAAAAAGAAAATCACATATATCACATACTAGCTGAGAGACCCGGCGTTGCCCGGGATGTAATGTTCCCGCTCCTCTCTCTTCCCCCCTCTCTCTGTTTGTCCCCCATTCACATCAATCCAGTCTCCCCCTCCCTCCTTTACAGCTTCATGCAGTGTGTGTGCGCGCGCGCGCGTCAGTGAGTCTGACGCAGAAACACAAACACACACAGACTGAGTGACTGACGCACACACAGTCAGTGTGTGCGTGTGTGTGTGCCTCAGTCAGTGTGTGTGTGCGTGTGTCAGTCAGTGTGTGTGTGCGTGCGTCAGTCAGTGTGTGTGGGGGTGTGTGCACGCGCGTCAGTCGGTGTGTGTGTGTGTGCGCAGGCAGTGTGTGTGTGTCAGTCAGTGTGTGTGTCAGTCAGTTAGTGTGCGCGCGCGTCAGTCAGTGTGTGTGTCAGTCAGTCAGTGTGTGTGTCAGTCTGTCAGTGTGTGTGTCAGTCAGTCAGTGTGTGTGTCAGTCAGTCAGTGTGTGTGTCAGTCAGTCAGTGTGTGTGTCAGTCAGTCAGTGTGTGTGTCAGTCAGTGTGTGTGTGTCAGTCAGTGTGTGTGTGTGAGTTAGGGTGTGTGTGAGTCAGTGTGTGTGTGAGTCAGTGTGTGTGTGTGTGTCAGTGTGTGTGTGTGTGTGTGTGTGTGTGTGTGTGTGTGTCAGTCAGTGTGTGTGTGTGTCTCAGTCAGTGTGTGTGTGTGTGTCAGTCAGTGTGTGTGTCAGTCAGTGTGTGTGTCAGTCAGTGTGTGTGTGTGTGTGTGTGTGTGTGTGCGCGTCAGTCAGTGTGTGTGTGTCAGTAAGTGTGTGTGTGTGCGCGTCAGTTAGTGTGCGTGTGTGTGTGCGTCAGTCAGTGTGCGTGCGTGTGTCAGTAAGTGTGTGTGTCAGTCAGTGTGTGTGTCAGTCAGTGTGTGTGCGTGCGTCAGGGTGTGTGTGCATGTGGCTGTCAGGGGTTGTGTGCGTGTGGCTGCCAGAGGTTGTGTGCGTGCGTCAGTACGTGTGTCAGTCAGTGTGTGTGTGTGTATACTCGGCGTTGGCCGGAGGCGGGGCGTGAAAGGCAGGGGGAGTGAGCGCCGGGGAGGGGAGTGTGATGGGGAGGAGGAGAGGTGTGTGTGTGTATACCCGGCGTTGGCCGGAGGCAAAGGGGGGGGGCGTCAAAGGCAGGGGGGCGTCAAAGGCAGGGGGGCGTCAAAGGCAGGGGGGGGGGCGTCAAAGGCAGGGTCGTCAAAAGCAGGGGGAGGGTCGTCAAAGGCAGGGGGCATCAAAGGCAGGGGGGGACGTCAAAGGCAGGGGGGGGCGTCAAAGGCAGGGGGGGCGCCAAAGGCATGGATTCCTCCCCCTGCATTTCCTCACCTGGCAGCATGCCGCGCTTCTTGCGCTGCCACTGGTTCTCTCCCCCCTCGTGGCCTCCTCCGACTCCCGGTGGCACAAAGGAGGTATTAATTCCCTGCCGCCCTCCTCCTGCTCCTCGGGGATGTTGAGCCGTAGAGAGCGTGCTCTGGGAGGTGGGGGGGAAAGAAGTGGGGGGGGGGAAATAGGGGGGGGGAGAAGTGGGGGGTGGGAAGTGGGGGGGGTGGAAATGGGGGAGCGACACACACGCGACACCTACCTGTTCTTCCGGGCACCGCCATCTTCTCACTCGGCGCCGCGAGGGAGGAAGGGGGTCCTTCCGGGCGCCGCCATCTTAGGCGCCGCGAGGCAGCCTGTCTGTTCCCCCGCCGGGGAGGGAGGTGAGTTGGAGCGCCGGCGGGGAGGGAGAGAGGTGAGTTGGAGCGCCGAGGGGGAGAGGTGAGTTGGAGAGAGACCCGGCGTTGCCCGTGAGTTAAATTTCCCGCTCCCTTCTCTCTCCCTCTTTCTCCGTTCTCCCCAGAGGGGAGGGACGAACAGTGAACAGGAGGGGGGGGACGAACAGTGGACAGGAGGGGGGGAACGAACAGTGGACAGAAGGGGGGGGGCGAACAGTGGACAGGAGAGGGGGGACGAACAGTGGACAGGAGGGGGGGGACGAACAGTGGACAGGGGGGACGGACAGTAGACAGGAGGGGGGGGGATGGACAGTAGACAGGAGGGGGGGGGGACAGTAGACAGAGGGGGGGGGACAGTAGACAGGAGGGGTGGACGGACAGTGGACAGGAGGGGGGGACAGACAGTGGACAGGAGGGGGGGGACGGACAGTGGACAGGAGGGGGGGACGGACAGTGGACAGGAGGGGGGGCGGACAGTGGACAGGAGGGGGGGGACGGACAGTGGACAGGAGGGGGGGGACGGACAGTGGACAGGAGTGGTGGGACAGTGGACAGGAGGGGTGGGACAGTGGACAGGAGGGGGGGGGACAGTGGACAGGAGGGGGGGGGACAGTGGACAGGAGGGGGGGACAGTGGACAGGAGGGGGGGGCAGTGGACAGGAAGGGGGGGCAGTGGACAGGAGGGGGGGGCAGTGGACAGGAGGGGGGCAGTGGACAGGAGGGGGGGCAGTGGACAGGAGGGGGGGCAGTGGACAGGAGGGGGGGCAGTGGACAGGAGGGGGGCAGTGGACAGGAGGGGGGGCAGTGGACAGGAGGGGGGGGCAGTGAACAGGAGGGGCGGGGGCAGTGGACAGGAGGGGCGGGGGCAGTGGACAGGAGGGGGGGGCAGTGGACAGGAGGGGGGGCAGTGGACAGGAGGGGGGGGCAGTGGACAGGAGGGGGGGCAGTGGACAGGAGGGGGGGCAGTGGACAGGAGAGGGGGGGCAGTGGACAGGAGGGGGGGTAGTGGACAGGAGGGGGGGCAGTGGACAGGAGAGGGGGGCAGTGGACAGTGGACAGGAGGGGGGACAGTGGACCGGAGGTGGGGGAGCGACACACGCGACACCTACCTGTACTTCCGGCCGCCGCCATCTTCTCACTCGGCGCCGCGAGGGAGGAATGGGGTCCGCCATCTTACGCGCCGCTTGGCAGCCTGCCTGTTCCCCCGCCGGGGAGGGAATGGAGCGGGAGGGAGTGGTGTGTAGCGGGAGGGAGTGGTGTGTAGCGGGAGGGAGTGGTGTGTAGCGGGAGGGAGGTGAGTGGAGCGGGAGGGAGTGGAGCGGGAGGGAGGTGAGTGCTGGAGTGGAGCGGGAGGTGACGGCGGGAGTGGAGCGGGAGGGAGTGGTGTGTAGCGGGAGGGAGTGGTGTGTAGCGGGAGGGAGGTGAGTGGAGCGGGAGGTGAGTGCGGGAGTGGAGCGGGAGGTGAGTGCGGGAGTGGAGCGGGAGGGAGTGGTGTGTAGCGGGAGGGAGGTGAGTGGAGCAGGAGGTGAGTGCGGGAGTGGAGTAGGAGGTGAGTGCGGGAGTGGAGCGGGAGGGAGTGGTGTGTAGCGGGAGGGAGTGGTGTGTAGCGGGAGGGAATGGTGTGTAGCGGGAGGGAGGTGAGTGCGGGAGTGGAGCGGGAGGGAGGTGAGTGCGGGAGTGGAGCGGGAGGTGAGTGCGGGAGTGGAGCGGGAGGGAGGTGAGTGCGGGAGTGGAGCGGCTTCCGGGCGCGTCTTAGGTGGGCGCGCGTCTTAGGTGGGCGCGTGTCCCCCCGCCGGGGAGGGAGTGGAGCGGGAGGGAGGTGAGCACCGGGGAGGGGGGGAGGTGAGTGTGATGGGGGGGAGAGGACAGAGGTGTGTGTGTGTTTTTTTTTTGGACCTTTGGCCCGTCACTCCGCCTCAGGCCAATGAGAGGTGTGGGGGGCGGGCCAAGGGGGTGGTGTGAGTGTGTGAGCCCAATGAGAGGTGTGCGGGGGCGGGCGGGCCAAGGGACCAATGAGATTGCCACTAGGGACGCAGACATACAGTGCTTTCAGAAATATATAGTAGATTTGTCAAAAAGGAGCACTATTGAGATTGCGACCTCATGTATATAACACCAGACAAAATGTCCCAGTGCTACATCCAATATAACATGATATAGTTAAATGTCTGTTTCTCTTCATAAGTGAGGGTCACTTAGTTACATTCTTTGGCCAAAGCATTTTAAGCTTGCAAACCTCGCCATGGTACCCCTTCTTTTACTACAGTATCCTCAGACACATTCAAAAACATATGTATACAACAAAAGACACAGGGGTGCCCAATGCTACATCCTACTGACAAAACATATATGGCAACAAGTATAAAGTTAAGTACTTCAATAATAATATTTTCTTGGCTATTTAGTTAAACCCTTTGGCCAAAGCATCATAAGCCAGCATACCAACGTCAAGGCATAACCAAATGTGCAGGTCCTAACACTAAACTGTGAAACTTAACTTTTAACTCCGTATGAGGGGGAACAACCATAGTAGGTCCTGTCCATACACCAAAATGGAAAAAAAAAACCTCCCAAGTTAAAAAGGTGAGGAGGGGTGAGCCCTGGGAGGAGGGGCCACCTACCCCCAAACAACTGTTGCCAGTTAGAAAGTGAATTAACACACACATTGGGGTTTGAGCTTGCTGGGAATGTGTGTGTACATTCAAGCCCCATGCACTCAAATGTACTCCTACTGATTCTGTCGCTCTCCCCACATGCTAATTAGAGGGTAAGCTCATTGGGGCAGGGACTTATTTCTCCCAATGTTACATTTATGTGTTGATGTACTTATGCAACTTGTATTACCATATTCCCTGTATTCTTGCTGTATTGTAATGTTTGTAAGAATTGTAAAGTGCTGCATATCCGACTAGTGCTATCAAAATATACGTACATACTTATATACAGTATACTGTATACACGAGCAAGAATTTACGTAGGGCTCCACCGGGCGTAATGGGACATCTGCAGAACATCTCACCACCGGCATCTCGCCGCAACCATTCGCCACCGCTATGGTAAGTGCATTAGTGTTTATTGGTATTAGGGGTTAACTTTAGGGGTTATAGGGTAAGGGGTTAAGCTTTTTAGGGTAAGGAGTTAAGTTTAGTTGTTTTAGTGTAAGGGGTCTGATTAGGGGTTTTAAGGTAAGGGGTCTAATTAGGGGTTTTAGGGTAAGGGGTAAAGGTTAGGGATTTTAGGGTTGGGATTTTAGGGTAAGGGGTAAAGGCTAGGGGTTTAGGGTAAGGGGTTAAGGTTAGGTTACCTTTACAGCGAAAGGGCTGGCGGCTAAATATCTCGGCAGCTAATCATTGTCGGCTGAATGGTAGTGGCGGGATGACAGTGGTGGGATGGCTGCGGCGGAATGGTGGCAGCAAAATGGCAGCGGAGATATGGCGCTAGTGGTGGGATGGCGGCAGTGGGGGCGATGGCGGTGGCGGGATGGAGGCGGCGAGATGCCAGCGGTAAGCTCTCCTAGACCGCCCACTGTGTAATATCCTCCTAGCAAACAAACAAGCATTTATAGCACGACACATCCTGCACGTCATGAAGCCACAAAGTGCCGGCCCTCCTGACGTTCAGGGTATTTCTTGGGCCACTCAAAGGGTAAAAGGGGATCCGCGTTATATAAGAAGCAAAAAGTGAGGCACTGCGAGTGCTTATTCTCATGTCATTTCCCAGAATCCCTGGCTGCAGTGGAAGCACAGTTTGCTGTGTGGTTATGTGGGGGTACGGCCGGTTTGGGGCACCCCACTGAGACATCGGAGCATGCTCTTTATCATTGC
Organism: Ascaphus truei; assembly: GCF_040206685.1. Classification (NCBI taxonomy): domain Eukaryota; kingdom Metazoa; phylum Chordata; class Amphibia; order Anura; family Ascaphidae; genus Ascaphus; species Ascaphus truei. Next base: position 12,437,241 of record NC_134499.1, read on the forward strand.
TGTACTCCACCTCTTTGTGCACCTGGTATATTTGTCCTATAATCCGATTAGATCGCTCGTTTACAAACAACAGAACTTTTTCAGCTCGGAATTTCTAACTCTTAAAAATAAAATAAAAGTTACTTCTACATAGAGAATGCGGGGGGCGCTGTTTCCAGCTTCAGGCCCGGCATTGCCTTTAAACATCCATTACATTTATAATGCATTCCCAGTGTGCGCCTTTTATATTGCAGTCAACGGGGCCAGTCTTTTCAAAGAAAACTGCTGGAAGAGACTTCAGGGACGTATAATTATACAGGAATATTTTTACTTTGTTCGTGACTAATAATACTTCTGAGTCATGCAATTATTCTGCAGCTTACACACCCTGGTATGTGGTGTATACACACTGTACACTAACATACAGTCCACCTCTCTCTACTAAAGCACTCAGTCCCATGTCTACTAAGCACAGCTATTCCAGTCACTTGGAAACTTGGAAAATCCGGAGAGTCATTTAAGAAAACTAGTGGTCTTGTCTCTGCTGTATGTAAAAAGTAGTTGGTAGACATATTCCAGGGGTGGCCCACTGCAGTCCTCAAGGGCCACCAGCAGCCAATGTATTAAGGATATCCCTGCTTCAGCACAGGTGGCTCAGTCATTCTTACTGCACCACCTGTGCTGAAGCAGGGATATCCTTAAAACATGACCTGTTGGTGGCCCTTGAGGACTGAAGTTGGCCACTCCAGACATATACTATATTATTGAGGTTTTTTGTAGACTAACTGACTCATATCATCATCCATCAATCATCATCATCTTCAGCCCCTGTGTCCCCACTGCTGGATGAAGCCTCCACAATGATCTCCCAGGTCCTGCGGTTGCAGCCTCTCTTCTCCACATCGCTCCCACACATTGTCTGATTTCATCCTCATCTTACTTTTGGTTGTCGTCTTGGTCTTTTAATCTCTATTGGAATCAAGTCGAGAATGATCTTTGTCCAACGATGATCATTTCTTCTTGGAATGTGTCCGGCCCACCGCCATCTTAATTTCTCTCACCTTCTGTGCTGCTCAGGGAGACACGGAGAGAGACTGCTTCTCGCCTTCTGAGCTGCTCGGGGAGACACGGAGAGAGACTGCTTCTCGCCTTCTGAGCTGCTCGGGGAGACACGGAGAGAGACTGCTTCTCGCCTTCTGAGCTGCTCGGGGAGACACGGAGAGAGACTGCTTCTCGCCTTCTGTGCTGCTCGGGGAGACACGGAGAGAGACTGCTTCTCGCCTTCTGAGCTGCTCGGGGAGACACGGAGAGAGACTGCTTCTCGCCTTCTGAGCTGCTCGGGGAGACACGGAGAGAGACTGCTTCTCGCCTTCTGAGCTGCTCGGGGAGACACGGAGAGAGACTGCTTCTCGCCTTCTGAGCTGCTCGGGGAGACACGGAGAGAGACTGCTTCTCGCCTTCTGAGCTGCTCGGGGAGACACGGAGAGAGACTGCTTCTCGCCTTCTGAGCTGCTCGGGGAGACACGGAGAGAGACGGCTTCTCGCCTTCTGAGCTGCTCGGGGAGACACGGAGAGAGACTGCTTCTCGCCTTCTGAGCTGCTCGGGGAGACACGGAGAGAGACTGCTTCTCGCCTTCTGAGCTGCTCGGGGAGACAAGGAGAGACTGCTTCTCGCCTTCTGTGCTGCTCGGGGAGACACGGAGAGAGACTGCTTCTCGCCTTCTGTGCTGCTCGGGGAGACACGGAGAGAGACTGCTTCTCGTCTTCTGTGCTGCTCGGGGAGACACGGAGAGAGACTGCTTCTCGCCTTCTGAGCTGCTCGGGGAGACACGGAGAGAGACTGCTTCTCGCCTTCTGAGCTGCTCGGGGAGACACGGAGAGAGACTGCTTCTCACCTTCTGAGCTGCTCGGGGAGACAAGGAGAGACTGCTTCTCGCCTTCTGTGCTGCTCGGAGAGACACGGAGAGAGACTGCTTCTCGCCTTCTGTGCTGCTCGGGGAGACACGGAGAGAGACTGCTTCTCTTTGGGACTCCTCTACACATCTCTTCCAGACTGGTGGCTGGCCCGGCTGGGTTCACGCTGAGGGGTTCCCAGTCAGAAGCAGGGACCCTCACAAAGTTAATCCTCATGGGATGCTTTCTTTTTTCGGGGGCAGCCAACACACGCATCTGCAGTAAGGACCGGAGGCCGTGTGGGAACGTGGCTCTGAGAACATTAAGTACAGTATGTATATATATCTGCAGGCATATAACACTTTGGCCAAAGAGTTAAATAAATCACCCATACTTATGAGAAAACAAACAGATAAGTATTTAACTATATATACTACTAGCTGATATACCCGGCGTTGCCCGGGCGTTGAAGGGCAGGGGGCATGGAGTGGAAGGGCAGGGGGCATGGAGTGGAAGGGCAGGGGGCATGGAGTGGAAGGGCAGGGGGCATGGAGTGGAAGGGCGGGGGGGGGAAGGGGCGTGGAAGGGTGGGGGGGGCCAAGGGGCGTGGAAGGGCGGGGGGGCCAAGGGGCGAAGAAGGGCAGGGGGGCAAGGGGCGAGGGGGGGCAAGGAGGGCAGAGGGCAGGGAGGGCAGGCAAAGGGCAGGGAGGGTGGAGGGCAGGCAAAGGGCAGGGGGGCAAAGGGAAGGGGGGGAAAAGGGCAGGGAAGGGGGGCAAAGGGCAGGGAAGGGGGGGCAAAGGGCAGGGGGCAAAGGAAAGGGGGGCAAAGGGCAGGTGGGGCAAAGGGCAGGGGGGGCAAAGGTAAGGGGGGGCAAAGGGAAGGGGGGGCAAAGGGAAGGGGGGAGTGGAAGGGTGGGGGGGGGAGTGGAAGGGTGGGGGAGGCCAAGGGGCGTAGAAGGGCGGGGGGGGAGTGGAAGGGTGGGGGGGGAGTGGAAGGGTGGGGGGGCCAAGGGGCGTAGAAGGGCAGGGGGTTAAGGGGCGGAGGGGCAAGGTGCGGGGGGGGGCAAAGTGTGGGGGGGCAAAGTGTGGGGGGGCAAAGTGCGGGGGGCAAAGGGAGGGCAGAAGGCAGGGAGGGCAAAGTGCAGGGAGTACAAAGTGCAGGGAGGGCAAAGGGCAAGGAGGGCAAAGGGCAGGGAAGAGGGGGCAAAGGGCAGGGAAGCGGGGCAAAGGGCAGGGAAGGGGGGGCAAAGGGCAGGGGGGGCAAAGGGCAAGGGGGGCAAAGGGCAGGGGGGGCAAAGGGCAGGGGGGCAAAGGGCAGGGGGGCAAAGGGCAGGGAAGGGGGGCAAAGGGCAGGGGGGGCAAAGGGCAGGGGGGCAAAGGGCAGGGGGGGCAAAGGGCAGGGGGGGCAAAGGGCAGGGGGGCAAAGGGCAGGGGGCAAAGGGAAGGGGGGCAAAGGGAAGGGGGGCAAAGGGAAGGGGGGCAAAGGGAAGGGGGGCAAAGGGAAGGCGAAGGGAAGGAGGGCAAAGGGCAGGGAGGGGTAGGGGTCAAAGGGCAGGGAGGGGCGGGGGGGGTAAAGGGCAGGGGGGGCAAGAGGGCAAAGGGCAGGGAGGGGCAGGGGGGCAAAGGGCAGGGAGCGACGGGGGGCAGAGGGCAGGGAGGGCAAAGGGCAGGGAGGGCAGGGGGCAAAGGGCAGGGTGATGGAGGGTCGGGGGCAAAGGGCAGGGGGAGGGAGGTCAGGGGGCAAAAGACAGGGGGAGGGAGGGTAGGGGGCAAAGGGCAGGGGGAGGGAGGGCAGGGGGCAAAGGGCAGGGGGCAAAGGGCAGGGGGGGCAAAGGGCAGGGGGCAAAGGGCAGGGGGGGCAAAGGGTAGAGGGGCAAAGGGCAGGGGGGCAAAGGGAATGGGGGCAAAGGGAATGGGGGCAAAGGGAAGGCGAAGGGAAGGGAGGGCAAAGGGCAGGGAGGGGTGGGGGTCAAAGGGCAGGGAGGGGCGGGGGGGCAAAGGGCAGGGGGAGGGAGATCAGGGGGAAAAGGGCAGGGGGAGGGTGGGTAGGGGGCAAAGGGCTGGGGGAGGGAGGGCAGGGGGCAAAGGGCAGGGGGAGTCAGGGACGCGTTAAATAACCCATTCCCCTGTGTTTCCTCACCTTGCACACGGCCTCCCTCCTCCTCTTCCTGAGGGAGGAGAGCGCCGGGGAAGGGTGCGGTGTGTGAGGGAGGAGAGTGGTGTGTGAGGGAGGAGAGCGGTGTGTGAGGGAGGAGAGCGGTGTGTGAGGGAGGAGAGTGCCGGGTGAGGGAGGAGAGCGCCGGGTGAGGGAGAGCGGTGTGTGAGGGAGGAGACCGCCGGGTGAGGGAGGAGAGCGCCGGGTGAGGGAGGAGATCGCCGGGGAAGGGAGAGCGGTGTGTGAGGGAGGAGAGCGGTGTGTGAGGGAGGAGAGCGCCGGGGAAGGGAGCGGTGTGTGAGGGAGGAGAGCGGTGTGTGAGGGAGGAGAGCGGTGTGTGAGGGAGGAGAGCACCGGGTGAGGGAGGAGAGCGGTGTGTGAGGGAGGAGAGCGGTGTGTGAGGGAGGAGAGCGCCGGGGAAGGGAGCGGTGTGTGAGGGTAGTGGTGTGTGAGGGAGGAGAGTGGTGTGTGAGGGAGGAGAGTGCCGGGTGAGGGAGGAGAGTGCCGGGTGAGGGAGGAGAGCGCCGGGTGAGGGAGGAGATCGCCGGGGAAGGGAGAGCGGTGTGTGAGGGAGGAGAGCGGTGTGTGAGGGAGGAGAGCGGTGTGTGAGGGTGGAGAGCACCAGGTGAGGGAGGAGAGCGCCGGGTGACGGAGAGCGGTGTGTGAGGGAGGAGAGCGGTGTGTGAGGGAGGAGAGCGGTGTGTGAGGGAGGAGAGCGCCGGGTGAGGGAGGAGAGCGCCGGGTGAGGGAGGAGAGCGCCGGGTGAGGGAGAGCGGTGTGTGAGGGAGGAGAGCGCCGGGTGAGAGAGGAGAGCACCGGGTGAGGGAGGAGATCGCCGGGGAAGGGAGAGCGGTGTGTGAGGGAGGAGGGCGGTGTGTGAGGGAGGAGAGTGGTGTGTGAGGGAGGAGAGCGCCGGGGAAGGGAGCGGTGTGTGAGGGAGGAGAGCGTTGTGTGAGGGAGGAGAGTGGTGTGTGAGGGAGGAGAGCGCCGGGTGAGGGAGGAGAGCTCCGGGTGAGGGAGGAGAGCGCCGGGGAAGGGAGCGGTGTGTGAGTGAGGAGAGCGGTGTGTGAGGGGGGAGAGCACCGGGTGAGGGAGGAGAGCGCAGGGTGAGGGAGGAGAGCGCTGGGTGAGGGAGGAGAGTGCCGGCTGAGGGAGGAGAGTGCCGGGGAAGGTTGAGAGCCGGGGGGAGGGAGTGGCCTATGGGAGGTGAGAGCCGTGGGGAGGTGAGAGCCGCGGGGAGGGTGAGGGCCGTGGGGAGGGTGAGAGCCGTGGGGAGGGTGAGAGCCGTGGGGAGGGTGAGAGTCGGGGGGAAGGGAGAGCTGTGGGGAGGGTGAAAGCCCGGGAAGGGAGCGGCCTGTGGGAGGAGAGAGCAGGAGAGAGTGTGTTCTTGGGGGCCAATAAGAGCCGTGGGGGGGGGGCGGGACACAGGGTGGGGGCAGACACCGGCCAATGAGAGCCGTGGGAGGGTGGGCGGACCGACGGACCAATCAAATGGTCTCCAGACACTCTCAAACAAGATTTTCGATTATATAGATATAGATGTCATTTGGATGTTGCATTAGGGCTTTTTGTTTTATCTTGTATACAGTACATTTGGTCACTCCCAATAGCACTCCTTTTGACACAAATATATATGGTGTGGTGGGTTCAGAGTTTGCGGGGATTGTGTGTGTGTTTGTGCATTTTCAGGTGGGTCTTAAAGGTGGAGAGAGAAGGTGCCAGTTGAATATTGAGGGGAAGGGTGTGGGGCAGTGAGTGAGAAAAGTTTAAGGCGGGAGAGGGCTTTAGATACAAAAGGGGAAGAGAGAAGACATCCTTGAGCAGAACGCAAGAGTCAGGATGGTGTATAGTGAGAAATTAGGGCTGAGATGTAAGGAGGGGCAGAGGGGGGGTATAATGAGATATTAGGGTGAGATAGGAAAAAAAATAAGAGGAACGAGCGCACGACTCATGATGTAGTATATATGTAGCCCCTCTTCCCCCACCCTAAGTGAGATCATCCAGCTACCTTGTGTTTATGGTGCAGTGCATACCTGTGAGTCTGGAATAGGAAGCTCTGAGTACTCCGCAGTGGTGTGGGAAGATATCAGGACAGGTTTTCAGGGTGGTTCATCTCTGGTTACAGCGCCTCCAGCCAGCGAGGATCATGAGATGACCAGGATGGTACATGCTGGCAAACTTTTTGTGACCCAGACATTTAGCCACACAGATATATGGTTCCACTGAATCTTTATTGTCACCAGCCGTCACAGCATCACATTCCCTTGCAGAGAACCCCCAGGCTTTAAAGTCCATGTAGGCCCACTCCTGAGCTTCTCATTTAACCCCTTCTGGGATAAAGGGTAGATGTTACCCACTCCACAGGGGGAGGGAAGAGAGCCCTGACTTCTGGGAGAGTGTCAGTATATCCCCAGGGGATGGGCTTGTAACCCTGCCCCATAACAGGGCAAGTCTGATACTGACAGGCATCACATTAACTGTATGTGACCCAGCCAGTATTCTCCCCAGGATGACACACTCAGGTTGTTGCTAGACTCACCCCTGGATACAGTAATTATGCATCCAGGCTGCAATAACAAGCTAGGCCTTCATGAGAGAATTTACCCTTCACAGGATATGTTCTTTTAGGCATGGAATGTATCAAACTGTATGGGTTACCACGGTGGGTCCATGTCCAACTCGGAGATGCCGTAAACTGGAGAATACACTTGCTACCGGAGCAGTTTAATGCCGCTTCTTTCCTCAGCAGATGATATGGAAATCTCCCACAGTTGCGAGTTCTTCTCCTATTGGCACCCGGATGGTAAGATGTTCCAGGACTCTTGGATGCTGGTGATTGTGCCGTCCACAAGAGCAAATGGCTCTCTGGTAGATGGTAACCCAATACTTATGCTATGGTCAGCGGCGGCCTGTGACGTCATCTATGTGTCACGTTAAGCGGACAAATGGTGATACATCAAACACAGCCCCGATTTTCACCACAGAGGAAAAGCTATTAAAGCTATATGGCTATAGCAAAGAATGGGGAACTAACCAGCGAAGTCCACAATGATAGTCCTACGCGTTTCATAGACGTCCGTCTACTTCATCAGGGATAAGTGTAATGACATAGTATTGAACTTATGCCGGTATTTAAACTTTCTCAATTAACCTGATTGATCAGATGAAAACAGAGGGTGTGTGTCTAAGAACCAATCCAGATGCAATCTGGTAATTAGACAAATGGTATACATTGGAATTGTACATAAAAATATACAGGTATTTATTACATAATACAAAATAAATGAACTACTGTAAAAACATGATTATTTGTAAAATACAATAAAATAAAGACAGAAGAATCTGTCAGAACGGGTGAAACGAGATAGATTGATATTAGAAAGACATGACAATTGTATATAATTGTAATTGTAAAGTTATACGTTGTATCAAAGGATTAAGCAAGAGGGAGAGATCACTATGAATGGGATGTTAAAGGAACAATGTTGATACATTCTATAAACAACACTGCTCAAAGAAAAGGACAAACAGAGAACAGGTCAAAAACCGCATTAAATAAGCTGAGGCAGACTGATAGACAAAGGGGAGTAAAAAGATCAATATTAATAGGTAGCATAAGATATTACTGCCTAATATGGATAATGGACCTCGTTACACTTTTGCCCTGATGAAGTAGTGAAACGCGTAGGACTATCATATGCGTAGGATATCCCTGCTCGAGCACAGGTGGCTCAATCAGGAAACCTGACCTGCTGGTGGCCTTTGAGGACTTGAGTTGGCCGCCCCTGATTTACATATGCAGTTTAAACATGTGAACCCACGTGGTGTAATAGAGGCATGTGACAGGGTGAATGAACGTCACAAGCCATAGACCTGGCAAACCTATGTTTAGGCTTGCAGTGCAGCAGTGACGAGGCTAAGTTTCAGGTGAGAAGGGATGCTTAATTAGACTGACCCCAGTTGCATAATCAAGGTGTTTTAAACCCCCCAGGCTGTACACACATGCAAGCTAGTTGGTCAGGAGACAGGACTGATACTGAAGAGATTACTGCTACAAAGTCTGTTTTTCAAAGTACATGTGTGATAACTGTCTGTGTCCTGCATGCTGAAGAGAAGCTGCCTTGTTTTCTCTGCTGAAGAAAAGCTATTTTGTTTTTGTCTGCTGAAGAGAAGCTATTTTGTTTTTGTATGCTGAAGAGAAGCTATTTTGTTTTTGTGTGCTGTATGTTTTTAAGGCTCAATAAATAAGCCTTATCAAGAGAACCCGCGTGTGTGGTTGCATGTACCCTACAACATATGGTGTCAGAAGTGCAGGGATTTTGAGAGGCCCCTGCAGTTGAAGGGCCACACACACACACAAAAATGAGAAAAATGGAAACATTTTTAAAAGAGTTTCTGTGCGAGCAGACCAAACAGCAGGGACTGTTAATGCAGGAACAGGCCCAACTACAAGCAAAGAGAGATAAAAGACTATTGCAGCAGCAAACCCAGCTCCTAACCCAGCAGCAGGCAGCACAGGAGGAGCGGATGGCCAGGCTGCTGACCCAATTCCCGGGGTCTGCCAGTCCAGAACTTGCGAACAAACCCCCGGTCCTCCTGAGGAAAATGGCTCCAAACGAGGATCCAGAGGCTTTTTTACTGACGTTTGAAAGGGTTGCCGAAGCTCAGGGCTGGTCTGCAGATCACTGGGCAACTGCTTTGGCCCCGCTCCTCATAGGAGAAACCCAAGCCTCATATCAGGAGATCAGGTGATGTTGTTGTTACCCAGTTGTGAGAGCAACCAGGAAGGGTAAACAAATTTACCATGTGAACTTGCTGAAACCCTGGAAGATGCAGCGGTCGCTATACATCCACCTGGTGGAGGAGTAAACGGACTTGGGTCCTCAGCTCCCACAAGAGAACATCGTGGGTGACGATAACATCCCAATGGGTAGACAGTTGTCCTCTGAACAAAAAAGGGACTTGTTAGAAATAATTACACAATTCCATGATGTTTTTTGTGATTTACCAGGGCAAACTAATTTAATTTCACATGTGATCGAGACAGCACCTGGGGTAAAAGTACGTTCCCATCCTTATAGGTTGCCTGAAAGTCGTAGGGCCCTGGTAGAGAAGGAGGTACAAGAAATGTTACACTTAGGAGTGATTGAGGAATCATGCAGTGAGGGGTGTAGTCCACTAGTTATGATCCCTAAACCCGATGGGGCGGTAAGATTTTGTGTGGACCCTCGAAAGGTCAATGGGGTATCCAAGTTTGACGCATATCCGATGCCAAGGGTGGACGAGTTAATTGAAGCCCTTGGTAACACGGAATATATATCCACGCTGGACTTAACAAAAGGATACTGGCAAATAACTTTAGAGGAAAAGTCCAAGTGCAAACAGCCTTTGCCACTCCCATGGGTTTATACCAGTTTGTGACAATGCCATTTGGACTGCATGGAGCCCCAGCCACATTTCAGAGACTCATGGATAAAGTGCTGAGACCCCATAGGGCTTATGCCGCAGCCTACCTAGATGACATTGTCATTTATAGTAAACACTGGCGGGCCCATCTAAATAGGCTGAAAGCGGTCCTCAAATCTCTAAGAGGGGCAGGGCTCACAGCCAACCCTAAGAAATGTGCCTTAGGTAAGGAGGAAACCAAATACTTAGGGTATGCAGTGGGAGGTGGAAAAGTAAGGCCACTAGCCGACAAGGTAGTTGCCCTGAAAGAAGTTCCGACCCCCCCAAACAAAAACACAGGTACGCTCTCTGCTGAGTTTAGCAGGGTACTATCGGCGGTTCATCCCCAACTACTCGGAAGTTGCAGCCCCATTAACGGACCTCACAAAAAAGTGTACCCCTACACAAGTGGTATGGTCAAGGGAGTGTCAGAGAGCCTTTGAGGACATAAAAAGGTGTCTATTAGAGGGTCCCGTCCTTAGAAGCCCAGACTTCAACAGGCCTTTTGTAGTGCAAACCAATGCATCAGAGATAGGTCTAGGGGCAGTGTTGTCACAACAGTTTGAGGGAATGGAACATCCGATCCTTTTTCTGAGTAGGAAATTGTTCCCGAGAGAAAAGAACTACTCAGTGATTGAGAAGGAGTGCCTCACAGTAAAGTGGGCAATCGAGGCTTTGAGGCATTACCTTGCAGGAGACCATTTTACTCTGGTGACGGACCATGCTCCATTGAAGTGGTTAAATAGTATGAAGGACTCCAATGCTAGATTGACCAGGTGGTATATGGCCCTCCAACCCTTCTCATTTGAGATTCAGCACAGGCCTGGATAAGAAAATGCAAATGCTGACTTCTTTTCTAGAGAAGGGGTGGATGGTCGGGCTTCAGCCGTGCGTGGCCCCAGCCACACACTAACAGGGGAGGAATGTGACAGGGTGAATGAACGTCACCAGCCATAGACCTGGCAAACCTATGTTTAGGCTTGCAGTGCAGCAGTTACAAGGTTAAGTTTCAGGTGAGAAGGGCTGCTTAATTAGTCTTACACCAGCTGCATAATCAAGGTGTTTTAAAACCCCCAGGCTGTACACACATGCAAGCTAGCTGGTCAGGAGACAGGACTGATACTGAAGAGATTACTGCTACAAGGTCTGTTTTTCAAAGTACATATGTCTGTGTCCTGCATGCTGATGAGAAGCTGCCTTGTTTTTTCTGCTGAAGAGACGCTATTTTGTTTTTGTCTGCTGAAGAGAAGCTATTTTGTTTTTGTATGCTGAAGAGAAGCTATTTTGTTTTTGTGTGCTGTATGTTTTTAAGGCTCATAAAATAAGCCTTATCAAGAGAACCCGCGTGTGTGGTTGCATGTACACCGCAAAAAGGCATTTAACACATTGCAAAGACTGCATTTTAAAAAAAGACTGCCCCTAATTTTCTCAATCCACTTACATTTGGTAGCAAAAGTACATTTCCAGGACATCGTTTAGCAAATATCACTGGAAATCTCGAAAATTCCCGTAGTTATTTATTTTGTAAAATGTAAGTTTTCTTTTTAATTGCCATTTTCGGTTTATTTTTGACCATAGTTTAAAGCAACAACAGGGGGTTTCATTCTTTTTAAAATGTAATTTTTTATTACAGGATTGAAGCAGGGGGTCTGCGGATGTGAACGGTGTTAATCTCAGCTCCGGGGACCCCTTGCTTCCCAAGATACTGACCTCCATATCGGCGCCGGAATCTGCTTCATGTTTCGATGTCCCAGTCACGTGGGCCAATAGGAAGCCGCCCCGGATGACGTCAGAGCTTTCGATTGGACCGCGCGACGTGGAATAATTAAACTCCAGCCATTATGCTAGGCACACGGTTTCTCTGACTGCAGAGATACCAGCACCCCCTACCGAGGTAAATATCTCTGGAAACAGGGGGTCCCCAAAGCTGAAATGAACGTATTTCAGCTCCGAAGACCCCCCTACTTCAAACCTGTAATTTGTTTTTAAATGAATTCTGTTATAGGAGACCTGGCAATTACAACTTTATACGGGATCATATCACTGAGCAAAACCATGAAGTAAAACAAATTGTCATTTATTCCATTGAAGCAGACGTACACACAGTGGATTACAATAAACATCAGAAAACACACTTACTTGGGAATTGGGGTTGAACAAACTATACTTTCCTACTGCTGCTGCCGAGTTTATTCGAGCATTTGCCCGTTCTCGGCCGCAGCAGTAACCTGGCGCGCGCCGGAGGGTGCCGGGCGCGCGCCGAAGCAGCGGAAGAGCGCCCTCCGATCGGGGCGCTCTCCCTCCCGCTGCCGGGTCCGCCGGGTCCCCCGGAACCCCCTACCGCCGTCCCCCACATCGCGGGACACCAGGGCTCCCTCGGGGAGCCCTGGACGCGCGTGCAGGGGGCGCTGGCACCCGATGACGCGTGACCGCGCATCGGTGACGCGCGGCATGCCGAGGGAGTGGGGCTAGCAAGCCGGGGCATCCCCCGGCTTGCGGAACTAGCCCTGCTCGGATTAAGTGTGTCGGTAGTGTAGGTGTAGGGGCTTATCATAAAAGCTTACCCTAAAAAAGCTCAATCTACCTTTCTAGCTAGCCACCACCATAGCTTTTTTTTATTTTGACACATTTTTGATCTGCCTCCAGTTCTTCAGCTGCAGTGCTCCTTGTTTTTTTCTCTCTACTTCTATCTTGGACTTCGCTGACGGGACGCACGCCAGGATGAAGAGATTTACAGCGGTCCGTGAGCGAATGAAATGTCCAATGAGTCCAAAGTATAGTCCAGTAAATCCTCAGGAAGTGACGTCGTCACGAAACGCGTAGGGTCAGATGTCACGGCGCCTTGGAAGTACCGGAAGTGCGTCACGCGGTGGATCCTCTCACAAGCACACGTGTAGGAGTGTTCCCTGTGAAGTGCTGCGACTGCTGGACTGTCTGCTGGGTTTCGTGTGGCCAACAGGAGGAGTGGACGACTACCCCCCCCTTGTGCAGGTGTCTGCAGAGGATTTTTTCTTTGCCCAGAGGAACCCTATACTGCCTGGTGTTCTCATGCCTGTATTTCCGGCCCTGTTGTAAGTAGGTTTCTCGTTTTAACCCCTGATGACCCGCTGCAACAGGCATCCTAATATTAATAAATTAGTTTTAATCATCAGCTTCTGTGTTACATGTTCTATGTTGGGAGTTGGTATTGTTTTATGTTTTATGTTTTCATGTAATGTGTTTGCAGTATGCACTATGATTATTTTCTTGTCATTTTTTCCCACATATCACGGATCCATTGAGTGAAGCCTGATTCATCATTTACTGGACTACACTTTGGACTCATTGGACATTTCATTCACTGTTTGGGCGCTGGTCTGTATTTGTTTTTGTTGTGCTCCTTCTGGTGCTGGTTCTACCAGTCCATACCTGGCTGCCCTAATTTCTTTCTTTTTTCAGTTTATTCATTGTCCCTATTGGTATTATTTTAAGATTAGCGCTGTTAAGCACATCTCTTTTTGTTATAGCGGTCCATGAGTACTAATGGATTTTTCCTGTTGTTGGTTTATTACCTATGGAAAACACACGGAATTGACCCAGACTAGCTGGTTGTTATTTGATTCCACGGGTTACCTGTTCATTGCAGGACACCTATTGGTCTCTATTCCAGTGCTTATTCATTTGGTCATTTATACAGCGTATAATCACATCTCATCCTACATCATTACAAAGGGATTCAGATGATATTTATTCAATATTTTGGACTTTAACAAGCTCCTGTTGCACCACATGGAGATTCATTTCTCCTTTACATATTAGCTAGCCACCACCACCCTGAAGCCTGCCAACAGCGATACCTTAATATCTCCCCTCCCTTGATCTTCTTCATCACCCAGGCTGTTAAAGGCCACCCCAACCAGCTTGTAGCGCACATTTAAACCCCCTAACAATGACCGTCAGCAATTTTGAAGGCGTCAGTCGGCCCGACCAAGCGTCCAAGCAGCATAACCCCAGCCTCTCTACCTGGGCCGGTGCAGCCCTGTCTGGCAAGAACTGAGCACCGCCAGCAAGGCGGGGCCCTAACCCCCCTCCTCCACACAGGAAGCCACTACAGCCACAGGCGTAGGTACCGGCAACCGTGCACCCCTTTTTACACCCGTATTAGCTCCCGCAAGTTTCCATAGGTGCCCCATTTTCTCCTCCCTCTGCCTGAGACTGAACTCAGCCTTTGCCTTAACTTGACTGGTGCAAACCTGCCAATCAGCCCTGTGAGCCACAGCTCATTCTATCTGCCTATCTTGCTAGACCCCGCCAACGCCCCCATGTACTCTGTCAGCAAGGCTCCGTCAATATCTCTCCTCCCCTGCTCGTCGACTCTACCTCGGCTGCTAAATGCAACACCCCCCTCCCAAGCTGGGGACGCACGTATAAGCTTCCTTAAAACAATAATCAAAGACTTTGACCCGCATTTGCCAGACCCACTGACGGGCCAGGCAGCTCGAGGCGGGTGCAGCCCCACACAGGCAAGAATTGATCATCGCTAGCAAGATAACCCCATCCCTCCTGCTCCATGCTGGAGGCCTCTATAGGGGCCATGGCAGAAACTGGCAACCGCACGCCCCGTTACACCCATCGCTTCAATTTCCATAGGTGCTCAACTTTATCCTGAGATTAAACTCTTTCATCAACTTGTCTGCTGCAACACTTCCAACCAGCTCAGTGACCCCCAAACACATCTTAAACATACCGACATGGACAATTTCCTCCTCCCTCTGGCTGAGACTGAACTCAGCCATTAACTGAAGTTGACTGGTTCAACTGTCACCAGCTCTGTGAGCCCGGAGGCTCCTCCTAACCATCTTTCATGCTATGCCCCGCTAAGCCTCCCTATGTAAGGAATCGGGGAACACGCCCCATCCTTACCTGCCTCATCTCAGATCCCCGCTCTCCTTACAGAACACGCACGCACCCGCGGTTCTTCTATGTGTGCTACGGAGCTCGGTCCTGCCCCCGGTCGTGTCGCGCACCTCTCTCTCACGTGGCGCATACACATGCCGGCATGCTCCCCTCTCCAGCTGCGAGTCAAGACTATATAATCCTTGTCTGTGTCCTGATCCCTTCCCTGCTTCCACAGAGGCCGCACCTCCGCTCCGCCCCCTGCCTTATCTCCCCTACAGGAAGTGACTTCAAGCATACTGAAGCAAGTGACACCATCTTGCTTTCTGCAAATCCTGCCCTCTTCCTCCTGAGAAGAAGTAAGCCTCACTCTCACTCTCATTAGCAACAGCTGCTGCTGCTCCTTATATAACAGGCAGTTGCTATCTGCCCTGTGTCATGCAAAGTACTACTCCAGTACTCTATGCCTCCTGTTCCTGTCATCGCATGCTGTGTCCTGTCTGGATTTCCACTGGGACTTCTACTTGCTCTCCTTTGGCTTTTCGGAAGACTGGGACATTACTCTTTCTATTACTGAGGTTAGTTTACCGTTGCGGGTAGTGTAGAACCAGCTGAATAGGGTTTACCTTGACGTGGTAGCAGGCTTACAATACTTTGGCCAAAGCGTTTAACTAAAAAACCCTTGCTTTGAATTAATATTGCTTTTCTCTTCAGTTACTGGCACTGCCTTAAAGGAGGCTGGACGTCCTCCAGGAAGCAACCAACCATTGTAACCTTGTGCTCTTGACTCTGCTCTACCTTCTCTTCTTACCTGTGGCATCTCACACCCCTGTGCTGGTGCCTGAGAGTGTGCGCGTCGCCGCTCTGCTAACAGAGCACGTGCGCACGTGCAGCTGGCTCAGCTGTGCCACGGAGCCTGGCTCCATTCCTCCGGACGCGCTGCGCTTCTCTGTCGCACGCGGCGCGCTCACGTGACGAAGTGCACCCCTCCCCAGCTGCGCGGCAACTTTCTCCTATCTCGTGTCTCCTGCGGCTTCCCCACCTTGCTACCGGTCCCCCTCCTTGTCTTGGCTTGTGCGAGGGAGCACAAGCGTTACACCATATAGCTTGGCAGCAGATGAATATCTCGCCACTAAAATCCACCAGCACCGCAGGATCCCTGATAGAAGGGTGCCAATCCTCCCTCCAATTCCACCATGTAGACAATTGGAGATCCCCACCAAATAAGTGGGGTCTCAGCCCGCCCAACCCAGTTGGGATATGTGGGGTCTCTGCCCCCCCCCCCAACCTAGTGGGATATACGTGACGACCCTGCCCCCCCCCCACCCATCCCAGTGAGGATATGCGTGGAATCCCAGTGGGGGTATAAATGGGGTCTCTTTTCCCCCCCATCCCTATGGGGACTCTGACCTCCCCCATCCCAGTGAGGTATACGCAGAGTCACTGCCCCGCCATCTCCGTGGAGGTATAAGTGGGGTCTCTTCCGTCCCCCATCCCAATAGGGGTTGTAAATTGGGGGGGAGGTAACATCGGGGCAAAGGACCTCCACTTACCTCCCAGTCATTTGCATTTCTGCACTAGCGCTGCCCTGGGGGCACAGGTGGGTCTTTACGCCTCCGCCAGAGCCACTCGAGGCCCAGACTACCTCTGCCGCTCCAGCATCTCACCTGCCTCCGGGCGGCGATAATCCGGGCTGCCAGCCGCCCATGTGGGGGCCGACCAGCAGCACCAGACTGAGTAACTTTCCTGGCGAGGACTGACGTTCCGCCTGTGCACGGGATTTAAATAACGTCCCCCCGGCCCTTCACCGAGCCCCGGCGGTCATGTACCCTGCAGCCTTAGGGAATGAGTGCTACTGTTTGTTAATTATAAAGGCTGTTTGTGATATTGAGATGCAGAAGAGGAGTTCGCCCAAACATCGCTCAGCCACTAAAGTCTGTTAAGGTTACCGCAGGGAATTAATGTTACATTACCTAAACTAGCCGTTACTCACACCCAGACCCACGATTAGGGCTTCTACTGGGGATGGGTGGGGGTGACACCACAGTTAGGTGGGGTTTAACTAACATGGCGTTATTTCTGTCTCCTTTTCTATCTTTTTTGAACTTGAGTCAAGCTTCTATTTCAGGGTCTGGATGAGAGTAAGGCCAAGACGCTAAGGTCACAAAATAGGAATCTAACGCAACATTGCGCTACCCACTTAGAATGTAAGCTCTTCGGGGCAGGGATTTCCTTTCTGATTGACTGTTTCTGTTTGTCACATTTATTGTATTATAATTTCCTGTACTATAGTCTCTTTTGTAAAGTGCTGAGTACCGCTGTGGGCGCTATATAAATAAAGTTATACGTACAAAGATGTATATATGTATGTATGTATGTATGTATGTATGTATGTTTGTACATCTTTATTTATATAGCTCCATCCAGGTACGCAGCGCCTTACAATACAAATGACATAATATTATAACACATCATGGCAATAAGCTATTCAGATATAACACAATAGGAAAAGGAGTCCCTGTCCCGAAGAGCTTACACTCTAATTTACTGTATATATATATATATATATATATATATATATATATATATATATATATATATAATTTGACGGTATGCCTATGCTAATGAGATACACAATGTACCTTATTTTTGCTTATAATTAGCTGTAGATATGCGTTAACTTCAGTGAAAATAACCGTCCATTACAGTTTTAGGAAACATCATTGATTTAACAAGGTTTTGGGGTCTGGGTTCCAATGTTTATTTTCGGCATACATTTGCAGGTACGTTAACATAGTGCTATTCCTACATTTATCCACTAGATGGCGGTCATGTGCAGTTCATGGGTATCTCCACAAAGGTTAAGCGACAGTATGATAAGAGTCTCCATTCTCATTGCCCACGTTATTCCCAAAATAACATCGCTTAATGTTCTGACACACAAACGCACAATGAAACGGACACATACACAATAATAAATCAATGCATGCACACGGGCAACACAGCCACAGTTTAAGCCAGTGGCTTTCTAATTCTTATGGTCTGTTAAAACAAGATATCGGTGAATTCTTTCGCCAAATTTAGAATTCACTAAAAAAACGCCAAATTTTCAAATATTCACGGACGCAAAATGGTATGAAACGTCTGTAACTGCCGCTAATGTTTTTTTTTTTACATTGAATTTTTTTTTTTAATGGAACATTTGTGAATATTCAAACATTAACAAAGTTATGGTGGGTAAAAAAAAGTGACAAAAACCCTCCAGTGTACAGTGTCCGGTAAATAAAAAAAATCTCACTTGCGTTGCATTTGCACGTCTCAGACACGTCTGCAGCTCTGTCGTTCCCCCGTTATCGCTTGGCAAACACTGCTTCTGCTGCAGCCATGGATTCTGGGTAATGACATGCAAATTAGCACCCACAGCGTCACTCTACTTCTTGTGCATTTTAAGAGGGGGCGCTGTTAAAATGGATAAGAAGAGTGCCTCGCTGCGAGTGCTCATTTCCATGTCATTACCCAAAATCCCCAGCTGCAGTGGGACCATGGTATGCAAAGAGATAATGGGGAAAGACAGAGTTGCGGACGTGCCTGAGATGTGGGATTTTTTAAATAATACTGAATATTCAAAAAAAATTGAAAAATAAATACGTTGGAAATAAAATACAACTGGGCAGCCTTTTCGCAGCGGACACACACAGTGACCATAGCTCGTACAGCAAAATTGGACCATTTCGCAGACATTTGGGGCCCTGAAAGCTCCTTCAAAACATTAGCAAATTTGAAGAAAACAAACTAGTGAATCGACTGTATTGCAAACCCCGGCACCCTTATCCCATATATGTGTAAGTAGCATTGCTGAAGAGCGGCTAATATGTTTCAATATTAGTTTTCTATTTTGTATATCATGTATAACATTGCAGTATAACATTTAATAACCTTTACATTTATTAAATAAACATGTTTGGGTTTTGAAGAATTAAAGCTGCAGACCAAGTAATAACCTACATGTGTTTATTTATTTAAATAAATCAGTTCTGTACTGTGAGAAAATACTTGTAGCATTAAAAAAAAAAAAAAAAACAGCAACTCTGAAGGACATTTTTAATGTATTATAATGTAACAAGCATTTTTTGTTTCTATAGCAACCATTTACAAAGTCACATCCTCTTCTGAAACAGCCGCAGGCACACCCCTTTTTGAGCCCTGCCCTCTCTCCAGCAGTGCACCTATTGTATCTAGTGACTGCCGAGTCACATGATCTTCCCCACAGAACTTTGCATCTTTGGTCCTCTTCTGCTGCGCTGACAGCCATTTAGTGAACCCCGAGCCGAATCTTCGCTGATCGATCAGCAACTTAGCTAATCACTTATCATTGTGGGGATTGTATTGATGCACATATTAAAGAGGGGAAAAAAAATAACCTTTATTAGGTGCTTTTTGTTGGGGGGGGGGGGGGAGACCAAGAACCCCAATGACCTCAACATACACAGCTGGGAAGAGAAGAGCATCAGCCTGTGCAGATATTGCCAAAGGTGAACAATAATAAACCATCACCAGGACAGTACGCTCAGCCCTGTATATATTTCTCTGTAGGACGTTATATACGGGGTGGCTGTATTGTCCTTGTTGCTGTATGATAAGGCAGCACTGTGACCTAGTATGGGCGGTGTGACGCCCGGTGTGACGCCCAGGCACGGGGACTCTGATGCAACACCCTGTCTTTCACCTCCCCCTCTATCCCAGGACAGGACATTGAATCGGCACTGTAATCCCGGATGGGGTCACTGGTACACCAAGATTACCTTTCCACCTAGTAGCCCCAGTGATGGCTTCTTATTGTCCTCCTTTGGCCACATCCCCTCAGGCTGACTATGGAACTCCCAATACATTGTCGTTATGACATACAAGGACTTGCCTATGGACAGGGAGGTCCAAGGTTCAGTACCTTGATGTCGGTGCATCTTGAGAAACATGAAATTGTTGGGGTTGTGCTACTGTACATGTTCTTGACCGAGATCTGGCCCCATCTGTGTTCAAATATTATTTCCCTTCACCTTCTCTTATCCCAAATATTCTCTGAGGGATATTATTAATGTTAATATGGACTCTTGGTATTACTCGAGACAAATACTCCATCAATTCTCTACTCATAAGGTGTAAACGCTGGTGTTTACTTACCACGTGTCTCCTGATCCCGGCTCTTATACATTTGGTGTAAAGATAGCGATGTAACCATTTCCCCAAGGTGTTAGAAAACGTTCACTTCCAGCGTTTGAGGACGTTGCACGGTAACGGTATGTAGGGGAGCAGTTTCCAGCTGCCATGTAGGGGAGCAGTTTCCAGCTGCCATGTAGGGGAGCAGTTTCCAGCTGTCCGTCTTTTTCCCTTGGCATACTGTGGGGTGTCACTCTTGTGTTGTAGCTTGAGAAGTCCAAACGTTTGCACTAATAAAACTTCTTTCAGCTCTATTTAAAAGTCGCCGTGAGGGCCTACCGTTTATATGCTATTAATTACTACTCAACCCAGGTGAGTTATCACTGTTCTGCTGCTGTTCTACTTAATTATTAATTAATAGATCTTATTGCCGACTCATCAGGCTATTGTTAACAGAACTGTGTGACCAGTCCCAGGCAGTACAGGATCCTGAGCTTGAGGGGGGAACACACGCTTAATAATCCCCCAAACTGCCCCTCAGTGTGTGCAGGCAGCATGGGGGGGGGGGGTATAGCTGTCACTCACTGCGGGAGCTTCCAAAGTCACACTCCACAATGCCTTGCTGCAAATCATTGCAGGGAGTGACTTCGGAAGCTCGTGCTGTAATTCCACCCACGCTAAGGTGCAGTTTGGGGCCTTACTAAGTGTGCAGTCCCCACACGGGCCCAGGAACCCGCTATACAGTATGATCCACCATTACATTATTATTTTGGAGAACATCTTGGAGACACCTTTCCAACTCCTAGGTGTTCCTAAAACCCCTGTTGGGAATCGCTGATCTACAGCACTAGAAGAGAGAACTCAAAAAGTATTGTTGGAACCTCCAATAATAAGCGGCTTGTTTCCACTCCATGAGGCTGCCGTTGGCTATTGCCGCCGGTGCAAGCCGGCAGTGCCGGTGCTCGCAATGCATTGTCTAAGGTTGCAACCCCTTTGGTCGCCAATGGCTCCGAGGGCAGCAGGGGCAGACAGCACAGTCTAAGACACGTGACTTGGGTGCCAGGTCTATCGTAGTTTCATCATCTCTTGGGAGAAGGAGTTTTGAGGGACGTGAAGTGTTGGAGATACTCGCCATCATCGTACACTGCAGCATGTTACAGAAGAGCAAACACAACTATATATAGTCCTTTCTTTCTTTTTTTTTTGTCTCCCTATGCAGATTTAAACCTTCTGGTTGCTATGAGATTTTTGAAAGAAAGAATAGAAAAGCTTGTTCATTTCTGGCTAAAAATAGAGCAACAGAGTATCGTAGCATGAGTAGCAAAGTCAGTCGCCATGGCAACATACGAACCATTTAGCAGTAACGCAGGCAGTAAGGCTGCTGCTTTCTGGGATGAAGTATGAATACAAGACTTTGACATTGTGAATTAGGATGAATGAGCCGTAAGCGTATATCTCCCACCCTGTTACCCCATTGGGCGCCAAAACGGCCTGTCCCGTACTGATCCTACCCTGCATCAACGTTGAAACATCACGGTAAAGGCGCAGCTCTACGTAGCCGGCCAGAAAATAACCTTTAGTACAGAACGGTCTAATTGGCTGAACTAAACAAATCGAACTGTGCTAATAGCAAAGATTTGTCTGTTGTTTTTTTTTGGGAGGGGGGAATTTGTTACACATTGTATTTTTCTGGCCCTCTGAATGAGGGAGCGTTTGTCACTCTAGTGTTTTCTTTCCCCTTATCCCCCCCTGTCCTTATCAGAGAGGTAATAAAGATAAGGGGAGGGGGAGAGAGGGGGCTCTGCCTGTGCAAACTCTTGTAGAACTCACAGTGACGTCAGAGAGAAGGGAGCAGCCGGAGTCCCCGCTCACTATTGTTACAAAATAACTTTTGAAATGATTTAAAAAACTTGTAGGTGTCAGATGTACGTTAAAAAATGAAAAAAAATCAATCACCCAATGTGGCCCCTTAACAAGGGCGTAGCTACCGCCCGAGGGGTCTGGGCATGTCCTGGGGGCCCCAGATTGGGAGGTGGGCCCGATGGGGGTCTGGACCCTCCCTCCGGACTCTTGATGCCCCCCCCCCCCCCCAAGCGGTTACAGAGGTCCCACGTTCTGTAACAGAGCTGCCCTCTTCCATGATGTTGTGGCGTCGTGTGACTCGGCATCGTCATGGCGATGCGTCGCCATGATGTCGCCCAGGGGCCCATTAAGACGTAGTTACACCACTGCCCCTTAAACATGTGTGTGGTGTTAGTGTACTTTAATCCTAGGATGGCTTGCCTTCATTGACACATTTCAGTTGCTTCTGTATCAGGGAGACTCTGTGGTTGCGATTTCCCCTCCCAGAATCCCTTGCTTGTCTCATCCTCACTATTTCATCCGTCCTCCCTCCCAAGTGAGGGCAGTGACATCATCAGACTGGAATGAAAGCTTCCTCTAATTCTCTCTGCCATGCAGTTCTATCCCAGGTAAGCATGGGGTTTTCAAAGGGTCTTTCTCCAACTTAGGTTCAAGGACGTTTAGGAGGGGCTCTGCTTAGCAATGTTTAATAAACCTACAGTTGGGTTTCTGGTGGCAAGTTGAGCCTTTATGGGATCCCGAGAAGATGCTGACGGTTATTTCCCGGTATTTCCATCCGGATAAAGTTGCGGCTTCGTATTGCTCTGCGTAATGCAGGAGACTTAAACCCTGTTTTGTTTCTCATGAAGGAACACAACCGGCGGCACCTTCTTCGCTAAAGAACCAGTGGGTCCCGGACCTGAAATTAACGCGGTTTAGCTCTGGGACCTCCTACTTCCCACCTAAAAAAAAAAAAAAAAGGGGGAGGGCCAAAAAAATAATAATACAACAATCAGGAGGAACTGCTCCTTTAAGAGCCCCCTCCACGTCTGTTTTTGTCATGTATGTATACATGTATGTCTTTATTTATATAGCACCATTAGTGTACATGGCGCTTCACAGTAGTAATACACGTGACAATCATATAAATAACAAATAATACAAATAACAGATCATGGGAATAAGCGCTTCAGACATAAAAGTAACATTTAGGAAGAGGAGTCCCTGCTCCGAAGAGCTTACAATCTAATTGGTAGGTAGGGAGAACGTACAGATACAGTAGGAGGGAATTCTGGTAAGTGCCTCTGCAGGGGGCCAAACTTTATGTATGAGGTGTATAGTATTAGCCACAGTGCTTCTCATATGCATCTTTAAGCAGGTGTGTCTTAAGGTGGGTCTTAAAGGGGGATAGAGAGGGTGCTAGTCGGGTATTGAGGGGAAGGGCATTCCAGAGGTGTGGGGCTGTCAGTGAGAAAGGTTAAAGGCGGGAGAGGGCTTCAGATGCAAAGGGGGCAGAGAGAAGACATCCTTGAGCAGAACACAAGAGTCGGGATGATGCATAGCGAGAAATTAGGGCTGAGATGTAAGGAGGGGCAGAAGAGTGTAAAGCTTTAAAAGTGAGGAGGAGAATTGAGTGCGAGATGCGAGATTTGATATGAAGCCAGAAGTAGGATTTCAGCAGGGGAGACACTGAGACAGATTTAGGAAAGAGTAGAGTGATTCTGGCAGCAGCATTTAGGATAGATTGCAGGGGAGACAGGTGAGAGGCAGGAAGGCCGGACAGCAGGAGGTTACAGTAATCAAGACGGGAGAGAATGAGGGCCTGAGTCAGAGTTTTAGCAGTCGAGCAACAGAGGAAAGGGCGTATCTTTGTCATATTGCAGGGGGGAAAGCGACAGGTTTTAGATACGTTTTGAATGTGAGAGAGGAGTCGAGTGTGACCCCTAGGCAGCGTGCTTGGGCTACTGGGTGAATGATAGTACTTCCAACAGTAATGTGGAAGGAGGTAGTAGGGCCAGGTTTGGGAGGAA
Source organism: Ascaphus truei (assembly GCF_040206685.1). Classification (NCBI taxonomy): domain Eukaryota; kingdom Metazoa; phylum Chordata; class Amphibia; order Anura; family Ascaphidae; genus Ascaphus; species Ascaphus truei. The sequence goes on from NC_134499.1 coordinate 12,460,613, forward strand.
GTATGAGGAGCTCTGTTTTTGCCATGTTGAGTTTAAGTCGGCGGATGGCCATCCAGGATGATATCGCAGAGAGACATTCAGAAACTTTGGTTTGTACAGCAGGTGTAAGGTCAGGTGTTGAAAAGTATATTTGTGTGTCGTCAGCATAGAGGTGATATTTAAGCCCAAGAGATGTGATTAGGTCACCTAGAGAAAGTGTGTACAGAGAAAAGAGAAGAGGTCCCAGGACAGAGCCCTGGGATACTCCCACAGAGAGATCGATAGAGGAGGAGGAGGTGTTAGCAGGAGAGACACTGAAAGTACGATGGGAGAGGTAAGATTAGATCCAGGATAGAGCTTTGTTACGAATTGCAAGAGTATGGAGAATGTCAAGGAAAAGAGGGTGGTCCACGGTGTCAAATACTGCAGAGAGGTCGAGTAATATGAGCAGAGTGTAATCACCTCTGTCTTTAGCAGCATGGAGGTCATTAGTTATTTTATTGAGGGCTGTTTCAGTCGAGTGAGCAGTGCGGAAGCCAGATTGTCATCCAGGGGGCAGTCACATTTTCGCATAATTTCTGCACTCTGGTCCTACCTGACCTCAGAGACTGGAAAGGGTAATTGATGGTGTCACGTATTGAGAGGGGGAGGGGGGAAGAAGTGTAAATTGAACCCTCCTATAAATTTCGGAAAAATGGATCATTCCAGCTATGTGACAGGGCGTGGCAGTTTCAAGCTCTATCGGCCAATCAAAGTGCTCCGTGAAAGGTACCTGTTACTACGAGATAAGACCGGCATCCGACCTTGATTTACAACAGACAGCGAGTCTATAAGAGTCATTTAGTATAGCGTGTGATACATTGCAATACACAGCCCTGCATTGGCATGGTAACCACCACCCTGTGTTACAAAAGAACCAAGGACTCTTCTGTTTCTCTATATATGTTCCTTTATTATGTCCGTTTCTAGCCACAATAAGGATACAGGGTTTCTAGTTTAATTACATGAAAAAAAACACCCATTCAAATGAAATAATTAATAAATAAATTATAATAGAAGTTTAACCCTTTGAGTGGAAGAGGAACCATCGCTGATGATGGGACAGGTGGACTCTTCTCTTCCGTTCAGATGACGCTCATCGCTCCACCGGATCTCCCCTAGAAAACAAGCACACAGTTACTATATCACGGGACCCCTGCAGTGAGACCTCGTGATGTGGTAGCGACGTCATGAGGCACTCAAGGGGTTAATGAAACATATTATTATTATTACATTAGCATTTCAACCTACACTAGGTAGCAATGTTTAATTTTTAATGTCAGTCAAAAATGTTTAGGCCTACCGGGTGGGTAGCGGGACTGGTTAACCCCATTCATTACCATAGTGGTTACCACTGCTATGGTAGTGAAGGGGTTAACTCCTCCTGCAACCTTCCCGGTAGGCCTAATCACCCACCCTGGTGCTACTACTCCCTTCATCCACTCCCTCTGCCCCCCAATAAAAAGGCTATTGAAGTTGAACCCTTCATTGCCTTAGTGGCTAGCCGCTAAGGTAATGAAGCTGCTTTAATAAAAAATGTAATACTAGTGTACATGAGCAGGGGGTCTCCAGGGCAGAACCGCATTGATTTCAGGTCTGGGGACCCCCTGCTTCCCGAGTTACAGGCCCCGGTATGGAGTGCCGGTATCTCCATGCAATGTTTAAATGTCTCGCGTCACGTGACCGGGACATTTAAATGCATAGGAGATACCGGCACCCCATAACGGGGCCTGTATCTCGGGAAGCAGGGGGTCACCGGACTTAAAATCAACGCGGTTCTGCTCTGGAGACCCCCTGCTCAGGTACACTAGTATTAACATTTTTATTAAAACAGTGTGATCGCCTGTGAGAGCTGTGCAGGGAGAGGCAGCTCTCTCTGTGCAGGGAGATCGCCTGTGAGGGCTGTGCAGGGAGAGGCAGCTCTCTCTGTGCAGGGAGATCGCCTGTGAGAGCTGTGCAGGGAGAGGCGGCTCTCTGTGCAGGGAGATCGCCTGTGAGAGCTGTGCAGGGAGAGGCAGCTCTCTCTGTGCAGGGAGATCGCCTGTGAGGGCTGTGCAGGGAGAGGCAGCTCTCTCTGTGCAGGGAGATCGCCTGTGAGAGCTGTGCAGGGAGAGGCGGCTCTCTCTGTGCAGGGAGATCGCCTGTGAGGGCTGTGCAGGGAGAGGCGGCTCTCTCTGTGCAGGGAGATCGCCTGTGAGGGCTGTGCAGGGAGAGGCGGCTCTCTGTGCAGGGAGATCGCCTGTGAGAGCTGTGCAGGGAGAGGCGGCTCTCTCTGTGCAGGGAGATCGCCTGTGAGAGCTGTGCAGGGAGAGGCGGCGCTCTCTGTGCAGGGAGATCGCCTGTGAGAGCTGTGCAGGGAGAGGCGGCTCTCTCTGTGTAGGGAGATCGCCTGTGAGAGCTGTGCAGGGAGAGGCGGCTCTCTCTGTGCAGGGAGATCGCCTGTGAGAGCTGTGCAGGGAGAGGCGGCTCTCTGTGCAGGGAGATCTCCTGTGAGAGCTGTGCAGGGAGATGCAGCTCTCTCTGTGCAGGGAGATCGCTTGTGAGAGCTGTGCAGGGAGAGGCGGCTCTCTGTGCAGGGAGATCGCCTGTGAGAGCTGTGCAGGGAGAGGCGTCTCTCTCTGTGCAGGGAGATCGCCTGTGAGAGCTGTGCAGGGAGAGGCGGCTCTCTGTGCAGGGAGATCGCCTGTGAGAGCTGTGCAGGGAGAGGCAGCTCTCTCTGTGCAGGGAGATCGCCTGTGAGAGCTGTGCAGGGAGATGCGGCTCTCTGTGCAGGGAGATCGCCTGTGAGAGCTGTGCAGGGAGATGCAGCATCTCTGTGCAGGGAGATCGCCTGTGAGAGCTGTGCAGGGAGAGGCAGCTCTCTCTGTGCAGGGAGATCGCCTGTGAGAGCTGTGCAGGGAGAGGCGGCTCTCTGTGCAGGGAGATCGCCTGTGAGAGCTGTGCAGGGAGAGGCGGCTCTCTGTGCAGGGAGATCGCCTGTGAGAGCTGTGCAGGGAGAGGCGGCTCTCTGTGCAGAGAGATCGCCTGTGAGAGCTGTGCAGGGAGAGGCAGCTCTCTCTGTGCAGGGAGATCGCCTGTGAGAGCTGTGCAGGGAGATCGCCTGTGAGGACTGTGCAGGGAGATCGCCTGTGAGAGCTGTGCAGGGAGATGTAGCTCTCTGTGCAGGGAGATCGCCTGTGAGAGCTGTGCAGGGAGAGGCGGCTCTCTGTGCAGGGAGATCACCTGTGAGAGCTGTGCAGGGAGAGGCGGCTCTTTCTGTGCAGGGAGATCGCCTGTGAGAGCTGTGCAGGGAGAGGCGGCTCTTTCTGTGCAGGGAGATCGCCTGTGAGAGCTGTGCAGGGAGAGGCGGCTCTCTGTGCAGGGAGATTGCCTGTGAGAGCTGGCAGGGAGAGGCGGCTCTCTCTGTGCAGTTCTCCATGCAGCTGGGCCCAATCACATAGGGAGAACTTTAAGAGAGGCTGAGATGAGTTTTTCTGCTTCACCGAGCGGTTTTAGACATTTTCCTACCGCACGGTTTGAGAGGTGTTTAGATTCTTTCTGAACACCGTGATAACTCAATTGACAAACCGTTCGGCGAGAACATGTCAAACTTTGCAATGTAGCAGCGAACTCATCGAGGCTACTAGAATAGGCCCCTGTCTCCCTGTCCCAGCCTGCACCTTGGGGAGAGTCAGTAGGAGGAGTTGGGAGGCGTTACACGGTGCACAGATTATGAGATGTATCACATTCTGCGTCTCTGCCCATAAGCTTTTTTAACTTCAATCTATATTTTTAAAAAAATCTAAATTTCAGTGCTAACAAGTGTAACCCTGTTTCCCCCCTCCAATCTCGTGTCGGGTACCCTAGGGGAAATGGTGTCCTGGTTACAGTGTCTAAGGTGGTGCAAACCTGCTGGCAACAGGGGGCCCTTAGTCTCCCGTGATGGTATGGGGGATATCAGGACAGGCTTTTGCGATAGAGCTGAATAATGCTCACTGGTACAGCGCCTCCATCTCCAACAGATCCCCAGACTGGTAGGGAAGAACCTCTGCAGGAGAACTTCTCTCTTTAGTTTCTCCTTGAATGATTCCAGCCTCAGGCAAGAAGTATGTTGATTCAAGGATATACTTTATTTCTCCAAAAGGCAGACTGCCCATCTTGCAGCCGGGTCACTCAGCCGCACATCTTAGGTTGTCACCTGAAGGAAGTCCCTGGACAATCACTCCTAGTCAGGGCCCTAGAAGCTGTCCTAGCTCTTCCCTTATCTCCTAGCGAGATAAGTGGCAAGATCTCCCTCCACTCCCCTAAGGGAGGGTCTCAGACTGGCAGAGCCCTGCACAGTCTAGTTAGGGTGGACCAGTCTCTCTCAAGCGTAGAGACAACTGGCTAAATTCAGGAAGTTCTGTGCAGTAAGTAGTTCCAATAGGCACCACCCCTGTGTCACTGTGATTGGACACAGAGCCTGACGACACTATCTTCACTGCCTCACTGCACAGCATGTGTGTAGGGAAAACCCATGATTACTCCTGGCATACCTGCCCTTTCCAGGGATTACTGCACAGGAGGAGAAAGAACTACAGCCCCCAAACTACCCAGGGCTACACTAGTAATACAAACTTTTGTCATACTATACGTACGAAGGCATCCTACACATACTGTAACGCTCAATTTGTTGTTTGTAATTAATTCTGACGCATCACGTTATGTTGAATACCTAATTGATACAACTTTAATGGAAACAGGATGATGTGTATTTGTTTTGATGTATTACTAGTATTCGTAAATATAAATAATTACTGTAATAATATCTAACAGCCATACTGTGACAATAATATATTTTGTTAACATATATAATGAAGCATCTGTGCTGGGCCAAATAAATATTTGGTTGACACATAGCAACTTAATTCTGCGCTTACAATATAATCAGACTTTTTAGGGTTCATGCCAAGTTGTACGGGGTGAACGATTTTGAAGCACTTTCTCCTTTTTTTTGGCCACAGAAACATTCATATTTAGTACATCCAATCGCTGTGTGCCAAAAAAAGAATAATATAATTTGACTCTGTTGGCTCAGATGTAGAAATGCAAGCTTAGTATATTGGCCCACGCATGCACAAATAAAAAAAGCTTGTGTGTGCTGAGCACGCGCGTTGTAAGTGAAACTTCTTCGTGTTTTGTTACAGAAATTGTACAGCTCAACCCCCTTATAACGCTGTGCTTGGGGTCCAAAGAATCACATCGCGTTATAAGCGGATCGCGTTAGAAATACTGTAATGTACAATTGTATGCATTGAACAATAAAGTATTTAAAATACCAATAATCGTGTTGTATAGTGTTCATAAATACGAAAATTGTGAGCCACGCTTGCATTGCGTTATAAGCGGATTCGCGATGTAACGGATCGCGTTATAAGCGGATTCGTGATGTAACGGATCGCGTTATAACGGGGTTGAGCTGTATTTTGCGCTGGTGATGTTTTTAATTCAATGACAGAGATTTGAGAGTATAATTTATTTTATTTATTTTTGTGTGGAAATTTCCATACTATCACTTGGAATACATGATATAATCGACTTATAGCTAAAGTAAGATACATATATTTTGGATTTTAAAGTATGTAAATGCCGTTACTCTCAAAAGTCTTTCATTCAATGTAAATCATAAAAATCAAAACACAATTTCAGTTACAAAACGCAAGGAAGTTTGACTTAGAACGCGCATGCTCGTCACACACAACGTTTTTTTTATGTACAGACCTAATGTACCACCATTTTTTTAAATTTACACACCAACAGTTCAGTTCCACTTTAATTTTTAAATAAAAAGGGGATTTGTAAAAATAAATAAAAATACAGTCCTGTGCCCTAGTGTTTAATACATTTTTTCCCCATTCAATCCGTACAAACACAGAATCCCTGCAATCCGTGGCTGTACAAACACAGAATCCCTGCAATCCGTGGCTGTACAAACACAGAATCCCTGCAATCCGTGGCTGTACAAACACAGAATCCCCGCAATCCGTGGCTGTACAAACACAGAATCCCTGCAATCCGTGGCTGTACAAACACAGAATCCCTGCAATCCGTGGCTGTACAAACACAGAATCCCTGCAATCCGTGGCTGTACAAACACAGAATCCCCGCAATCCGTGGCTGTACAAACACAGAATCCCTGCAATCCGTGGCTGTACAAACACAGAATCCCTGCAATCCGTGACAGTATGGAAAAATCCGTGATTTTTCTAAGCCACTATGGTAAAATATTTTATCAATAAATACATCAATCAATGCCAGTTTACATAAAGATAACATAAGTTTCTTGATTTATATTTCACGTTTAATTACTAATAACCCCGTTTAGTGCCCCAAGACCCTGCAATGCATTCTAGTTCCTTTTGTCATTTTAAGCATTGCAAAATCTTATCCTAGTGTGAGATGCACTCTAACTTCATATTCATAGAGAATGTCGATGCATTTCCTGATAAATATATTTTGTGCATGGCTCCATCAGGCTCCATCAGACAGTGCAAAAACATCAGACTCCATATAACAGGTAGGTGTGTGTGTGTTCCCCTTGTGCGCATGCGTAGTCCCGTGGACCCTTGTGCGCATGCGCAGAGTCCCACGGACCCTTGTGCGCATGCGCAGAGTCCCCTACATCCTCCGTGTGGCCTCGAACAGGGAGTTATGTGCATGCGCGTCCGCGCACCCATCAGTAGTGTGAAGTCACTTCCGTGACGGTTTTTCGTTACCAGCCAAGAGATTTTTTCCCATCAAAACCCTGTAGGAGCCAGCAAAGAAGTTTCACTTCAAAAGCAGTTTGTAACACTCCGTCACTACGTGAGCCCTGCTAGCCAAGTGGAGCGCCGCCAGCGTCCCCCAGTCTGTATCTCCGGAAGCAGGGGGTCCCCGGACGTGAAATTAATGGGGTTGAGCCCCAGAGACCTCGTGCTTCAATGGTATGTTAAAAATCAAACGAGAAAGTCGCCTGCTTGGATTGCCTCTTTAAAGAAAGTTAGTATTCCAGCCCCAGTCCCACTCACTTCAAAATAATTGTACAGTATGGAGTTTCTTGTTCATCCCTAAACAAAGGTAACAAGAAAAATATATACGCACACAAAAGAGCGAGAATCGAGAAGTAGAAAACATGTGTTGGCTGCAAAGACAAATCTCACCACCGCTGATCAAACAGTACAGTACATATCAAATGTCTTATGATGGTGCTGGCCCACCATGGGAGCTATTTGTGCACTACCTGTACCGTGCTATACTTCAAAAAGGGTGCCTCAGTGCCACTGTGCTTTATAGCCTTCGAGGGTCCCCTCCATTGGCGCGTGATCTCTCATCCACGTCTGGGACTGTAGCTCTCTGCTCTCGATGCCATGTGCACTCTCTGCAGACCTCGGCTGAACCTGATAGCACGCAGGTCGGTGCAGATCTGATCCAACATGGCCGCCCGCCTTTTTGAAGGCTCCTCTCACTCTTAGTCCCTCCTCTGCCACAGCCGTTATTATTGGCTGCTCTCATGTCCATCAAAGTCACATGTCCAGAGCCCACTGGAGAGAAACCTGCAAGGGGGCAGTGTGACAGTGTGTGAGCTCATCACACAGGGGATTACACCGGTATAAAAAGGAGGGTCTGGTTAAGGGGGATTGCAGCTTTAAGCTAAACACATCATACAGTAGGAAAGTGCAGCCAATTAGTACCACTTCCTACAATATATTCCCAAAGACAATCTTCAAATCAACTGATTTATAAACAATCTTATACATGTTTCCAAAAAATAAAACCCTGACGATATAGAAGATTCCACCGAAGCAATATGGGCTAAACTGGAAAGGATGTATGGTCGCTATACAGGCATTCTGTAATTATCATATGGTCGCTATACAGCCATTCTGTAATTATCATATGGTCGCTATACAGCCATTCTGTAATTATCATATGGTCGCTATATAGGCATTCTGTAATTATTATATGGTCGCTATACAGCCATTCTGTAATTATCATATGGTCGCTATACAGGCATTCTTTAATTATCATATGGTCGCTATACAGGAATTCTGTAATTATCATATGGTCGCTATACAGCCATTCTGTAATTATTATATGATCGCTATACAGCCATTCTGTAATTATCATATGGTCGCTGTAGGCGGACGCTCACAGAGGTATGCAAGGGAGACTGGTTATGGTGAAATTAAATAAGGCTTTTATTGCGCCTGTTTCCTTGACATCAGGAAACCATCCAAACAAGGGGTAAACAAAGCATCTATTCACTTGGGAGTATTTCTAGTGAAATACTATGCAGTCCACAACTCCCTTTAGATAAGCATGTCTCCCAGCCCCAAACATATAGCATGAAATGAACAGATATAAAAAGTCTTATAAATGAAAGTCTTATCTGTTAGCTGGGCTGCTGTAGGGGAAGCTTCTCTGCTCTCTTGCAACCGCACCCTTGTGTGCACAGGAAATGTCAGGCTCCAAGTTAGAATCTTGTCCCCTTTGTCTTGTGGTCAGCTTGTCGCTCAAGACATCTGTCCTTCCTTGGTTCAGCCCAGTTGTGGACTAAGGAATCTCTGCTCTGTCTCCAAGTTCAGCTCAGGTGTGAGCTAAGGAGTCTCACTTCCTGTTTCAAAAGGCAGGCTTTTCTAAGCAATCTAATCAGGCAGGTGGTGTTTGTTAGTTGACTACCAGCAGTTAACCACCACACTGCTGGATTAGAGGCACATTACCTGAATAGGGATAACTCCCCTGTTACAGTCGCTATACAGCCATTCTGTAATTATCATATGGTCGCTATACAGGCATTCTGTAATTATTATATAGTCACTATACAGCCATTCTGTAATTATCATATGGTCACTATACAGCAATTCTGTAATTATTACATGGTCACTATTCACTATACAGCCATTCTGTAATTATTATATGGTCGCTATACAGCCATTCTGTAATCTTTGTGTAGATAACTAGAGATGGATGATACATACTAATTCACCCAGAACTTTCAGAATGGGAGAGATAGACCAGGAGAAAGAAAGAGACCTGTTTCAGGCACAATCCCAAGTGCTATATATAATCCCCTGAAACCTCCCTTCAAACAACATGTGGAGAGACACCAGTGATCTAAAAAGAGCACACCTGGGAAATATGCTAATAGGAGTCATTACAATATACTTTGCATATCATATTAGCATATTTCCCATTTATCTCAGGTGTGCTCTCTCTTTTTTTTTTTTCTCATTTATTATTTATTTTTATTTTAACGGGAGAGGTGAAAGAGGTGAGAGAGGGAGCGAGGGAAACGGAGACGGGGAGAGGGGCAGAGGGTGAGATGGGGAGGGGAACAGAGGTGAGAAAGGCGAGAGAGTGGAGCGAGAGAGAGGGAGTGAGGGAGAGAGAGAGAGAGACGAGAGGGGGAGAGAGAGAGGCGAGAAAGGTGAGAGGGGGAGAGGCGAGAAAGGGAGGGGGAGAGGGAGAGAGGCGAGGGAGGCGAGAGAGTGAAGGGAGAGAGGCGTGAGGGAGAGCGAGAGTGGCAAGAGGGGAGCATGGGAGAGAGGGAGAGAGACTTTGCAGCTTGAATTTTGATACATTAGCCCATCACTATAGATGACCTACAGTACAGGGATTAGTCAGTTACCCTATGGCTATTGCACCAATCACTATATATTGATTTAACAGTCAGTTAGTCTCCCTGCATTCATTGGCCAGTCACTCTACAACTGCCTTACCTTGACCCTACAGTCACCCTACTGTGACTCTGCTGAGGCCCTGCCCGGCCGTGTGTAGGTCCTGCACATGTATCTTATGATCCTTGCACAGCCTGCCTACATTCTGTCCACAAATCCCTCAAGTATATCCACGTCCTGCCTGCTCTGTATTCAGGAGCGGGGCTTTTACCCACTGCTCCTCGGAGCACGTACACTGCAGATGCCAAAGCCTGCTATAAAGAAATAAAAAATGGTGAATTACATCGTATTCAGACACAGGCACCCAGATCGCATATGTTTGTCCTAGCAATCCGAGTGAAGCACGGGAAACAGAAATAGGTCAGTTATTTACATCAGAATCCGTGCCTTTTGCGTGATACGGGCTAATTCCAAGGGCACTTCCAAATGAACAGTAATTCGCCAGCCAGGAGAGACATATTAAGCATGTCAGGGAAGGTTTTTGTGTGGTAATTGGGGGTGGCAGTTAGCAGAAATCAGGGATATGGGTTGTCAGGCGCTGGATAGAAAACCAAGTCTTCTGCCGTCAGTTCAAAGACTCAGGTAGGATGAAACAGCTCAGCTGCCATTAACCCATTCTGCGCCGTTACTAATGCTGCGGAATGGCAACGAGAACTTACATTTGGACAGCTCTGCAGAGTATTACACACATTAGAGTTGAAAAAGGAAAAAAGAATGGGCACCGCTGGTATAGAGATGAGGCTCCAGGTGGAGACACTTAACAGATATATATCTGACACCTTACCCTCCAATGCTGGCTGCACTCTGCACTGTATATACGTGACTGGGACAATTCATGTATTCATCATTCATGCCTGCACCACACGGCTATAGGGTCTTCATAGACTTTATATTCCTGCCCCCACCATTCATAATACACCATCATTATATCCACGCAATCTGTATATTATTCGAGCACACACATGGAGGCCATCTCCCATACTCAGATAGAAGGTAGTGCACGCACTCTAATATACTGATAAATATGGGGTACTTAGCTGCCGGTGCACTGGTTCTGGGGAGCTCCTGACATCCCAAGGTAGTCCAATAGAAAGTGAAGAAACAGGCACACGGTCTTAATCAGCAACAAAGAGGTTTAATGTGCCAAGAAAACCAACGTGTCGGCAGTATAATAATACTGCCTTTCTCAAGGTGCCTTGAGAAAGGCAGTATTATTGTACTGCCGAATCGTTGGTTTTCTTGGCACATTAAACCTCTTTGTTGCTGATTAAGACCATGTGCCTGTTTCTTCACTTTCTACATCCCCCAATACTCCTCACTATTACACACATTAACACACTAGTATACACATACACACAGGCACTAATACACACTGATTACTGGTCTTTACAATGCTCATGCGTGAACAAAGCCAGGTGACAATATAAACAAATGTAGGATAGTGGTGATGCAGTTTAGAGCACAGTTCTCCCAGTGGCAGCCGGGAACTCAAACCCGACTAAAGAAGAGCCTGGAAGGGCTACTGGACTGTTTGCTTCTGCTAGCTTCATTGTATTAGCAATTTTTCACACTAAAATTAACTTGTATTCTAAGATAATATAAATATATATGTTACAGGTGTTAAAAATTATTATACTTCCAGAATTTGCAAACATTTATGTCTTTACATGTATCTTACATGACCTCATAATACTCTTGTGGCCCTTTTACGCCAAGTATTTTTCTGGATCTGGCCCCATATGGAAAACTAGTTCCGTGTTTCGTGGCCTGTTTTCACAAGCACGGTACCACTAAAGTTCCTTCGCCAGGGAAGAGTTAAATATACATGTGTAACAATTACTGTGCTGAAAAGCTGTGTAATGCGGTAGGCAGAAGCTTATAGGGGGTTCATGTTAAAAGGGATAAAAAGAAAAGAGTGACACACCGTGCTCATTTGCATGTCATTACCCAGAATGCCTGGCTGCAGTGGGAGCACTGTATGCTAAGCAGTAATGGGGAAAGGTAGGATTGCAGACCTGGCTGAGACATGCAAATGCACCACAAGTGGTATTTGTATTTAATAATCGTTGTAAGAAACCTGTGAGGTTTTTAAAGCCCTGTGTAGTCACTATAATTTTGACTACAAACACTTTTACAGATGTGTGAATGTCTTTAAAACATAAACTTTGGGATTTTCCGCGAAGATGGGACATTGTTATTTTTTTTTTGACAGTTTCGCCAATTTGGGCCGCTTTTCGTGGAAATGCCAGTATAGGAAGCGCTTTGTGACCGGCAAGTTGCCTTTTTAATATTTGGTGAACCTTTTTTTTTTTCATGGTACATCTCGATTAATATTGGTACTCTAAAAGGGATCACAAGCTGCAACAATTCTACATTTCTCTCTGACCAAGCCGGCCTCATGAACTTTGAACCCGCACATGTATCAATTATGTACAAAGATTCACCCAGACTCCCTGTTATATAGTTATGTAGTGAGTGATGTATTTGGCCCTTCAGGGGGGCGTTTAGACATAGCTAGTACGTCACGGGGTGTGGCCGTCCAGGGGACCCATAATGTAGCAGTTACGTTATTATCTCGCGCAGAACACAATCTGTGAAGCAGTGGAATGGAAGGTGGAGGACTCCTCCCCTTTTGCTTTGTCATCAGCGATGCTGCGACCACGTGGAGAAGAGATCATGTGATCGCAAGTGCTGGAGGGGTTATGGCACTCTGGACTATTGAAGTCTTGACCTCGGCCCGGGTCGTTGCCTAGTGTGTGTGTGTGTGTGTGGTGCAGAGAAACGCAGAATGTGAAACATCTCAATACAATCTGTGCACTGTGTAACTCTCCCCCAACTCCTCCTACTGACTCTCCCCAAGGTGCAAGCTGGGGCAGAGACACAGAATGTGATACATCTCATTATAATCTGTGCACCATGTAACACCCCCCCAACTCCTCCTACTGACTCTCCCAAGGTGCATGCTGGGGCAGACTCAGAATGTGATGCATCTCATTATAATCTGTGCACCATGTAACTCCCCCACCTCCTCCTACTGACTCTCCCCAAGGTGCAAGCTGGGGCAGAGACACAGAATGTGATACATCGCATTATAATCTGTGCACCATGTAACTCCTCCCAACTCCTCCTACTGACTCTCCCCAAGGTGCAAACTGGGGCAGAGACACAGAATGTGATACATCTCATTATAATCTGTGCACCATGTAACTCCCCCCAACTCCTCCTACTGACTCTCCCCAAGGTGCAAGCTGGGGCAGAGAGACGCAGAATGTGATACATCTCATTATAATCTGTGCACCGTGTAACTCCCCCCAACTCCTCCTACTGACTCTCCCCAAGGTGCAAGCTGGGGCAGAGAGACACAGAATGTGATACATCTCATAATCTGTGCACCATGTAACTCCCCCCAACTCCTCCTACTGACTCTCCCAAGGTGCATGCTGGGGCAGAGACACAGAATGTGATACATCTCATTATAATCTGTGCACCATGTAACTCTACCCAACTCCTCCTACTGACTCTCCCCAAGGTGCAAACTGGGGCAGAGACGCAGAATGTGATACATCTCATTATAATCTGTGCACCATGTAACTCTCCCCAACTCCTCCTACTGACTCTCCCAAGGTGCAAGCTGGGGCAGAGACGCAGAATGTGATACATCTCATTATAATCTGTGCACCATGTAACTCTCCCCAACTCCTCCTACTGACTCTCCCCAATGTGCAGGCGGGGGAAAATTGGGGCAAAATGATTTGATACCTTGGAACAGGGCAAAATTGCCCTTGTTTGGCTACAAAATTGCCTATATACATAGATCCCATTAACGGTAATGTGCTTTAATTCAAGATAGTCTTAATCTGTGAGACACAGGAGAAAAGCTCTTATAGCCTAATTTTAGAAAGGTTTATACAATATTCATGATCTAAAACTGAAACAGAAAAAGGCTTTTTCAAATAAATCCAGTTAAAAAAGAAAAAAAGTGGTACTGCAAGTTTTAAATAATAGTAAAACAAGTAGTGGTCTGCTCCCTTGTACCATCACTAGGAAAATGGCACATTACTGGATCCCCGCACTGCCCGGGTATCACATACATGGGCGCTATAAATGCAGGCTCTGGGAACCTGGGGAAATCATACAGTAGCTGGGCTTTGACTGGTCCAGACTGGGACCAATATTATTGTGTAAACTTGGGAAAGTGGCTACATCTCCTATGGGTGTGTGTCTGTGTGTGTGTGTCTGTGTGTGTGTGTCTCTCTGAGTATCTGAGTCACTCTGCAGTGTGTGTCTGTGTCGGTGTCTGTGTGTGTGTGTGCGTCTCTCTGAGTATCTGAGTCACACTGCTGCTGTGTGTTTGTGTGTATCTGATTTAGTGTGCTCTGTGTGTATCAGTGTGTGTGTGTGTGTGTGTGTGTGTGTGTGTGTTTGTGTGTGTGTGTGTGTCTGAATATCTGAGGCACTCTTCTGCTGTGTGTGTTTATGTTTATGTGTATCTGAGTCAGTGTGCTCTGTATGTATCAGTGTATGTGTGTGGGTGCGTATCTGTGGCAGTGTGCTGTGTGTCTATATGTTTATGTATGTGTGAATGTGTGCTTGTCTATCTACCTACCAATGTATGCACAAATGCATACATATATATATAGGCAATACGATACCGTGTGTGAACAAATATCAAAAGGCAGCACTCCAATGGATGGTCAAAAAAGTTTGTATTACAAAGACATCATAACCAACGTTTCGGTCCTGCAAATGGGACCTTTCTTAAGAAAACGGTATCGTATTGCCTAAGTTATTCTCTACAGGATTTGCACCCATCATCTTGATTGATCTGACGGAGTGCCTATTGTTCTCATCTATATGATATACTAGCTGAGAGACCCGGCGTTGCCCGGGATGTAAATGCGTAATAGGTAGTATTATTTATAAATGGTGGAACAATAGGTGACTATTTGTTGGAAAGGTTGGATAATAATGTTGAAAAGAAAGATGGAAGAAAATGTAATACGATGTTGTATAAAAATGGTTTATTGTAAACACACCACAGTACAATGTATATTTTGGTGACATAAGTGATGTGAAAATGTGAGGCGTGTGTCCTGCTAGAGTGTGAGGCGGCAGGTGGGTGTTCAGTACGGGTGGCGCGTGGGTAGTGAGTGCTGGCTGTGGGTCGGGGTCCTGCTAGGGTGTGAGGCGGCGGGTGTGTGGCGAGTGCGGGTGACAGCTGGTCAGTGATATTGTTGCGTAGGGGCAGGATGCGGCAGGTGTGTGTCGAGTGTGTGGGGTGGGTGAGAGGCGGCGGGTGTGTGTCGAGTGTGGCGGGTGTCTGTTGAGTGCGTGCGGCGGCTGTGTGGCGCAGGGGTGTGAGCGGTGGGCTGGTGAAAGGCAGAAGTGCGGGTGGGCGAAAGGCAGAGGCAGGAAGGCGGACGAAAGGCATTGAAGGAGGGGAGGTGAGGTCGGAGGGGTGGTGGGAGGTGGTGAAGGGGGGCGGAGGGGAGGTCGGAGGGGAGGTGAGGAGGATGGGTGGTGACGGGGGGGGAGGTGGGGGATGGTGAGGGGAGGTGAAGGGGGGACGGAGGGGAGGTGAAAGGGGGGCGGAGGGGAGGTGAAAGGGGGGCGGAGGGGAGGTGAAGGGGGGGCGGAGGGGAGGTGAAGGGGGGGCGGAGGGGAGGTGAAGGGGGGGCGGAGGGGAGGTGAAGGGGGGGCGGAGGGGAGGTGAAGGGGGGAGCGGAGGGGAGGTGAAGGGGGGCGAAGGGGAGGTGAAGGGGGGGGCGGAGGGGGTAGGTGGGAAGGGTGGAGGTGGGGGGCTGGGGGGGAGGACGGAGGTGAAGGGGGGGTGAGGGTAGATGAAGGGGGGGTGGTAAGGGGGGGGAGGTGGTGGGAAGGTGGGGAGGTGGTGGGGAGGTGGGAGGTTGTAAGGGGGGAGTGAAGGGAAGGTGAAGGTGGGGGTGAAGGGGGGTGAAGGTGGGGGTGGAGGGGGCGGTGAATGTGGGGGTGAAGGTGGGGGGGGGGGTGATGGTGGGGGTGGAGGGGAGGTGAAGGTAGGGGTGGAGGGGAGGTGAAGCGGGGGTGGAGGGGAGGTGAAGGGGGGGGTGGAGGTGAGGTGAAGGGGGGTGGAGGAGGGGAGGTGAAGGGGGGGGGTGTTGAGGGGAGGTGAAGGAGAGGGGTGGAGGGGAGGTGAAGGGGGGGGTGGAGGGGAGGTGAAGGGGGGGGTGGAGGGGAGGTGAAGGAGGGGGGGGTGGAGGGGAGGTGAAGGGGGGGGTGGAGGGGAGGTGAAGGGGGGGGTGGAGGAGAGGTGAAGGGGGGGGTGGAGGGGAGGTGAAGGGGGGGGTAGAGGGGAGGTGAAGGGGGGGGTGGAGGGGAGGTGAAGGGGGGGTGGAGGGGAGGTGAAGGGAGGGGGGTGGAGGGGAGGTGAAGGGGGGGGGGTGGAGGGGAGGTGAAGGGGGTGGTGGAGGGGAGGTGAAGGGGGGGGGTGGAGGGGAGGTGAAGGGGGGGGGGGGTGGAGGGGGGGGTGGAGGGGAGGTGAAGGGGGGGGGGGTGGAGGGGAGGTGAAGGGGGGGTGGAGGGGAGGTGGAGGGGAGGTGAAGGGGGGGTGGAGGGGGGGGTGGAGGGGAGGTGAAGGGGGGGGGGGTGGAGGGGAGGTGAAGGGGGGGTGGAGGGGAGGTGAAGGGAGGGGTGGAGGGGAGGTGAAGGGGGGGGGGGGTGGAGGGGAGGGGTGGAGGGGAGGTGAAGGGGGGGGGGGTGGAGGGGAGGTGAAGGGGGGGGGGTGGAGGGGAGGTGAAGGGGTGGAGGGGAGGTGATGGGGGGGGGTGAAGGAGGGGGTGGAGGGGGTGAAGGGGAGGGGAGGTGAAGGGGGGTGGAGGGGGGGGGAGGGGATGTGGAAGGGAGGGGAAGTGGAGTGAGGGGTGGGTGAGGGGAGGTGAAGGGCGCTCACTCACCCGTCCGGCCGTTCCCTCACCCGTCCGGCAGCTCCCACGTGGATCTGAGGCGGGAGGCAGCGTGTTGTGGCCGCTCCCCCGCTGTGTCCCTGGCGCGCGCTCGCTCACTCCGCTCCCCCGCTGACTGTAGCGGCGCCGGGGGGGTGGAGGGTGAGTGAGTGAGGGAAGGTGAAGGGGAGTGAGGGGAGGTGAAGGCCGCTCACTCACCCGTCCGGCAGCTCCCTCACCCGTCCGGCAGCTCCCTCACCCGTCCGGCAGCTCCCACGTAGAGGGGGGGGGGGGGGTGTGAAAGCGCGGGAAACAGGGAGAGGCGGAGGAAGAGGTGGAGCCTCCGGGACCGGTGGGGAAGAGAGCGGGAGATGTGATGCTAACACTGTGAGCCCCGCTAATGTATGTAACACCGTGTGTTTTTTTTGGGGGGGGAGGGGGGGGGAAGGGGTTGTGTGTGTTTAGTGATGTGTGTGTGTGTGTGTGTGTGTGTGTGTGTATAGTGATGTGTGTATGTGTGTGTGTGTGTGTATAGTGATGTGTGTGTGTGTGTGTGTATAGTGATGTGTGTGTGTGTATAGTGATGTGTGTGTGTGTGTGTGTGTGTGTGTGTGTGTGTGTGTGTGTGTGTATAGTGATGTGTGTGTGTGTATAGTGATGTGTGTGTGTGTGTATAGTGATGTGTGTGTGTGTGTGTGTGTGTGTGTGTATAGTGATGTGTGTGTGTGTGTGTGTGTGTGCGTGTGTGTGTGTGTGTGTGTGTGTATAGTGGTGTGTGTGTGTGTGTGTGTGTGTGTGTATAGTGATGTGAAAGTGTGTGTGTGTATAGTGATGTGTGTGTGTGTATAGTGATGTGTGTGTGTGTATAGTGATGTGTGTGTGTGTGTATATAGTGATGTGTGTGTGTGTGTGTGTGTATAGTGATGTGTGTGTGTGTGTGTGTGTGTGCGTGTGTGTGTATAGTGGTGTGTGTGTGTGTGTGTGTGTGTGTATAGTGATGTGTGTGTGTGTGTATAGTGATGTGTGTGTGTGTATAGTGATGTGTGTGTGTGTGTGTGTGTGTGTGTGTGTGTGTGTGTGTGTGTGTGTGTGTGTGTGTGCGCACCCTTCACTCCGCCTCAGGCCAATGAGAGGTGTGCGGGGGCGGGCGGCCCAAGGGAGCAATCTCATTGGCCTGGCCCAAGGTCCAATGAGATTGCCGCTAGGGACACGGGGAGGGGCACAGGGAGACACATACAGACCCGGACACATAGAACACTTTCAGAAATATATAGTAGATATAAAAGAAAATGTGCTTGTATATATATCAAGACCATACGTGCATGCCCTTGTATTGCTTTTCTCAGTAATGGCCCTATAGTTGGGTCCTCTGTTTCCCTTTTGTGGGCTCTTGACACCCAAGTCTGACACTGAATAGTTACATATTAGACCGAGCATGGAGTCACGCAGTGTGCCCGGGTTATTGTGAGTCACACACAGTGTCAGCACTTCAGGCTTGGCATGGGTTAGGAAGCCAGTTTATTGATGCGTGATGCCTATGTTAAGTTGGGATATGGCCAGACTCCTAGGAATTTACAGCAGTCCACTCAAGATAACCAAGCTTTAGTCAGTGTACAGTACATGTTTAGTCTTTGGTAGCTGTGTGTTCTGAACCGATACACGGTGTAACTGATCTCTGGCCCCTTGGGGATTCAACATTCATTCTTGTAGGTAGGTTATCATGTTGAGAAGCGCAAGTGGAAAGTGCTAAATTCTCTAATAGTAAGGTTGCATAGAACAACATCAGATCGTCAGTGACCAAGCTCAACCCGATGTTTCAGAGACAGACCACAGATTGTCCACTTCCAACAGTACAAGTTGTGCGATGCAACAAGCAAAAGCTCCAGGGAATCCATGTAGAAATGGATTGGCAGCTAAAAGTGACATGCCCACTAGGTGCTCATTTGCATTTCCCTACCCAGAATCCTCACCTGCAGCTTAACTACTGATGACATGAGATGGTGGGGTGAATGAAGTAGGTTTAGGGACCAGTGCTGATACAATCTTGGGTATTCTATCTTTGATATAGAAAAAAAAAAAAAAAAAACACTTGTGAGCACATTCACATGACTTAAACAGGTCTGCAAACCACCTTTCACCATTATTTCCTAACATACACAGTGCTTCCACTGCAGTAAGGGATTCTGGGAAATGACATGTAAATGAGCACAGAGTGTCACTTTTGCTTCAAATCCAGTTTAACACAGACCCCTATGAGTTTATACCTGCCGTATTGCACAGCTTTTCAGCACAGCCTGGGGTACAGAGAAGTGCAGAGCCAGTAACCTACTCACAGACAATATTACACTGGTTATACTGACGTTGCAATGTGAAGCTGTGACAGGTTTCAACTACACATTAAATAAATTATGGTGGGTAGAAAAAAGTGGCATAAACCCTCCGCCGCACAGCATACAGCAAGTGAAACAATCCCTTGTGAGCACATTCATAAGTTGCAGACCTGTCTGAGACATGTGTACGTGCTCACAAGTGATTTTTCATTTGCTGTATGCTATACCGTGGAGGGTCACTTTTTTTACCCACCAAAACGTATTTAAAACAGTAGTCCAAACTGCCGCACCCCCCTCAACCCCCACGTCTTTAATTTGTGCATCAATAAAATCCACACAATGATAAGTAATTAGCTAAGTTGCCGATCGATCCGTTCTCCTGTGATCGATCGGCGAAGATTCGGCTAGGGGGTTCACTAAATGGCTGTCAGCGCAGCAGAAGAGGACCAAAGATGCAAAGTTCTGTGGGGAAGATCATGTGACCCAGGCTGTCACTAGATACAATTGGTGCACTGTCAGAGAGAGGGCAGGGCTCAAAAGGGGGTGTGTCAGAGACTGTTTCAGAAGAGGAAGGGGATGTGACTTTGTAAATGGTTGCTATAGAAACAAAATATCATTCATCTTGTTTAAAAAAAAAAATCAAACATCCCTTTCTTACCCCACCTTATCTACATCTCTGTTTTTTTTCTCCTTTCCTACTCTCTGTTTAAGTCATAGAAACCTTTGTTAATCAGTATCGCTGACCTAGGGAAGAGAGGAGAACTCTCGAAAGCTTGTCCTATGATATCAATTGTTAGTCTACAGTAAATAAAAAAGGTATCACCTAATACTGAAGTACTAATTTATTCTGCACTATCGCAACTGGACTAACAGGGTGTGACGGTAATGGGGTAACCAGGCCATACTATAAAGGTCAAGCCCATCTGGTTACCCCTGAGAGCCATGGGCCCCTGGCAGCTACCTAGCACTATAAGCCAGGGGCCAGGGATGGTAACATGTAAAAGTTAAAGTGTCCCCTGCTTTTCCACTTTTCATGTTCCCTGTGCCCTAGACTCATGAAACTTGCTATGGGTAAGTTTTAGGTGGGATATTTGGGTAGAAATGCAATTGCTTTGTTTGCAGGAGTTAGGGGACCAAAGTTACCGAAAGTCCCTTAATTGTCCCCGACGTGCAGGCATGATTTGCCGGCACGTGGGTTGGATTACACCGGGGCTGCACAGTGTCCCCCAGACTCCTAGTTTTCGAGCCCAGATATCCCAGTCCTATTTCCCTTACAGATCTGGGTCTCCCCAAGTGATCCTATGTATTAAAGTATGTTTTATTTCATTTGTGCTTTTACTATAAATGTCTATTCAGTCAGCCCGGGCATCCATATAGGTGCCGTGAAGTCTGGATAGACATCGGAGTTCAAAGAGGAGACGGGATGTTGAGAGGTGTCGGGGTGCTGAGTGGCCGGGGCAGGTCCGCGTACTGGGTCCAGAGAACAGAGACCCCATGTAGGGAAGACACTCTGGTCTGCCAGACTCAGTGGAGCCTGTCCAGTAGGTGGCAATGGGCTAACTGGGGGAAGCGGCAGAATGTCGGAGCGTTTCCCATTGCTCAATTCATATGTCCCACCCACGGGGCATCCTGAGACGGCTTGGCATGCCCCCTCCTCTGATGTCAGCCAAGAGATGAGCCCCCATTTCTATTGGCTAGTGGGATAGGGTTCGCTCCTCCTACCTCCATGCTAAGGATAGCTTAGTGGAGTGTATGTAAGGAGATGCCCTAGTCAGAAAACCAGAAGATCTAGTGGCTTGGGTCGATGAAGCTAGGGGGGGCTTTTAAAAGTTGCCCTGTCACGAATAGCAGAGCAACCGGCTTCGTTTTGAAGCTAGCAAAGTCTGCCGTACAGAGACTTACATAGCCGTCGTGGCTACGAACTGAAGCCGAAAAGAGGACCAGGAAGCTCGGGTGTATATCCCAGTCAGGGTAAGCCTACCGAAGCAGGCGCCCTGCACCTAGTAAGTGGGCTTTGATCTGTATTTTGTGTATGCTTTGTGTTGTACAAGAGTTAACGCGAAAAAACTGAATTTTGTTTTTACTACCTTGTTTTGCCTAGTTGAGGAAAAGGGTTCCCAATTCGCACAGGCTCATCAAGGTATATATCGAAAAAGAAAGAAAGGCACACAATAGTGTCATATTGTATAATACGCTTTGAGCAAGAAGAGGTATTGCACTCACATTTTATGAAGTCAATCGAGCATTTCGGTTGCTAAGTTTAACCACACTGGTGTTTGCAGGTTCTCCGTGAGCAGGACACCTCCGACAATGCACACCGTCTCCAACAATAGGACTCGCAATGTTGTACAGGGCCACCGGTACCAGGATACTCTCGATGGAACAGATAGAAGCCACAGACAGTGTAATACTGTACAGATAGGTATTATTAGAATAATAGAGCAAAATGTGCACTCACATTTTATGTGAAAGTATAAAAGCTTATGGTTGGCAAAGTAACCAACTTATGGGGGTAGTTCTGGAATAACAGGATAATCCCAAAAAAGGAAGGAAAAGGACGCAGGAAAAAATGAAAAAATCTTTATAGCATAAAAACAAGAAACAGTATGGCAATCAGATGTCCAGAGGGAGCTACACCAAAGAAACTGAATCCCAACTCCCAATAAACCCCAGCGATGGCCATACACTGGCGACACACTTTATTCGAGCTCGGCTAGTCCCACGAATTCGGGTATACCCGGGTGTATTGAGGTTTGTGACTGTTTTCTGCCCGAGTGCATTGAGTTATTTTCCGGCAGGGATTGAAGCATTTTATTCCCGTTGGCTGCAATACTGCACAGTACATATATATATACTGCATTACAATTCATGAATTTATGCCATCTGGTAGACACGCGAAGCATTGCAGCCTATTAAATCCTAATCATTATCATTTAACAGATCAGCCGCCCATCAGCCAGGCATGAACCCAGGCTGGGAAGGCAAACGCAACAGGGCTTGTCAGAGGTGAGGAGCGGCGCATTCCAGGTATCTGCCAGGTACATACCGGGTATTTGCTCGAATAAAGTGTGTCGGTGCAGTACACCAGGGGATACATAGGAGGAGGTAGCAGTGCCCCAAATGGACTCCCAAAGATTTTATGCAATCTGTATAGTAGGTAAAGAATGTCCCAACGCGTTTCGTCTTAACAGACTTCTTCCAGGGAAAAACCAAACACAGCATATCAGCACAAACACCTCATACCAACTATCAAGCACAGTGGTGGAGGGGTGATTTGGGCTTGTTTTGCAGCCTCAGGACCTGGGAACCTTGCAGTCATTGAGTCGACCATGAACTCCTCTGTATACCAAAGTATAATAGAATCAAATGTGAGGCCATCTGTCCGACAGCTAAAGATTGGCCGAAATTGGGTCATGCAACAGGACAATGATCCCAAGCACACCAGCAAATATACAACGGAATGGCTGAAAAAGAAAAGAATCAAGGTGTTGCAATGGCCCCGTCATAGTCCAGACCTCAACCCGATTGAAATGCTGTAGCGGGACCATAAGAGAGCTGTGCATAAACAAATGCCCACAAACCTCAATGAACTGAAGCAACGTTGTAAAGAAGAGTGGGCCAAAATTCCTCCACAACAATGTGAGAGACTGATAAAGGCATACAGAAAACGATTACTTCAAGTTATTGCTGCTAAAGGTGGTTCTACAAGCTATTGAATCATAAGGTGTACTTAGTTTTTCACACATGGCTTCTCCATTTTGGCTTTATTTTTGTTAAATAAATCATGACACGTGTGATATGTCAGGTGTTGTTGATCATCTGAGGTTGTATTTACCAAATTGTACAAACTTGTTTGTACAAAGGCACACACACACATATGACCAAATAAGGCTGCACACCGGGGTATTGACATTAGACCAGTCCTCAAGGGCCACCAACAGGCCAGGTATTGGGGATTTCCCTGCTTCAGCACAAGTGGCTCAATAAGTCATTCTGACTGAGCCACTTGTGCTGAAACAGGGATAGCCTGTTAAAACCTGACCTGTTAGTGGCCCTTGAGTACTGGAGTTATTCGCTCCTGCCTTAGACCAATCAGTTTCAGGCCCATATTGCTGGATGGAACCAAATAGTATAGTCTGTAAAGCACAGGCACAGAATGAGCGGCTCTGTGAGTAAGATACGGAATAACAATGGCAGCGCGTGAATCCGTGGAACCTGGTTTAATTGCCAGCACCATGTGACCTTGGGTACCAGTAAGTCCTTTTATCTCAATGTGCCTCAGGCACAGAAAAATTAGATTGTGAGCTCTCTGGGCAAGGAATGTGTGCCTGGAACATTCTATGCATAGCGCTGCATACACTGCCTACACTATACAAGAAAAAGTATTATTATTATTATATTATAATTAAGGGCTTCCCATTACTATTGGTAATAAGTATCTTTATGGAATATGTAACATCATTTTATGAGCACAATATATTGTAACGGGAGTTTACATTTCTTTACAACAATACAATATTTTGATAAATTCACGTTTCTATTTCATGCTTCTCCAACAGAACCGGAAATACAGAGACACTGAGGCACCACAATACTATAACACACAAGATGTGTAATGGTGTTATGTTGTCAACTTAAAAATGCATGTGTAACAATTATGAGAATATGTTGTGGTGGGTTGGTGTTCTGAACTTACAGGGGCTGTGTGTGTGTATTGGGTGTATTGGGTGTGTGTGTGTATTGGGTGTATTGGGTGTGTGTGTGTATTGGGTGGGTTTGTGTTCTGAGCTTACAGGGGCTGTGTGTGTGTATTTTTGGTGGGTTTGTGTTCTGAGCTCTCAGGTGTTCTGTCTGTGTGTGTATGTGTGTGTGTGTGTGTGTGTGTGTGTATGATGTGGTAGGTTTGTGTTCTGAGCTTACAGGGACTGTGTGTACTGTGTGTCTGTATAGTTTGGTGGGTTTGTGTGTGTTTGTATTGTTTGGTGTGTTTGTGTTCTGAGCTTACAGGGGCTGTGTGTGTATTGTGTGGTGGGTTTATGTTCTGAGCTTACAGGGTGTTTGTGTGTGTGTGTGTGTTGGGTTTGTGTTCTGAGCTTACAGGGGCTGTGTGTGTATTGTGTGGTGGGTTTGTGTTCTGAGCTTACAGGGTGTGTGTGTGGTGGGTTTGTGTTCTGAGCTTACAGGGGCTGTGTGTGCTTGTAAATTTCTTTTGGGAAACAGTTTGCAGGTTAGTGACTGCTCCTCCTCCGTGGTTTGAAGCTCACGCTTAATTGCCGTTCTTGTTATGCACCTGGGAAGGAGCAGTCCAATGAGACAGTTCTCCCTCCTTTAGAGAGGTTATGACAGCATTTTGCGGGTGCAGAGAGAGTGTCAGGACTTGGGGATACCTTGGCGAGGTTGCAAGCCTTAAAAATGCTTTGGCCAAAGAATGTAACTAAATAACCCGCACTTATGAAGAAAAACAGATAATTATTTAACTATATAATTTGTTATATTGGATGTAACACGGGGGCTTTTTGTCTTGTGCTAGATGGTCACAATCTCAGTAACACTCCTTTTTGACACAAATATAGATGGTGTGTTGGGTTTCACTTATGAGTTTAAAGGGGCTGTGTGTAATTATCAGAACTTAACATACAAAGTATTGTCTGAGCATGCCATACAGCAGCGGTGCGCAAACTGGGGGGCGCGCAAGACTTTCCTGGGGGGGCGTTTGCAGAGGTCTCGTGCTCTTCCCCATTTAAATTAGATGGCGTGAGGCCTCTGCACCTGATTCTGAAGGCTGCTACGACGCGTCACCATGGCAACGCGGCGTCAAATGACGCCACAATGCCATGTGACATCACGTCACCTGACCGTCGCCGTGGCAAAGCACCATCAAATTACGCCGCGGGGTCGCGTGATGTCACGTGACCCCGAGCGTCATTTGACGCGGACACAAGAGGTGAGGGGGCGTGAGCACGTGGGGGGGGGGAGAAGGCACGGGGGGCGCAACTCTAATACTTTGTGCACCCCTGCCATACAGTATAGATTCTGTTTCCTAGTAGCAAAGCAACCAATGTGCAGTACATAATGTCCCTTACCTGCAGGGAATAGACATAAATGTTACATGGAACATGCTCCTTGGCACCTGCCACCCCAGAATCCTTTGCATCCTAAGTTGTTTCGCGCAGCAGGATATTAAAACAATTGGCACACAATGTAACCAGCTGATTGCAGCCAGCAAACGACCTCTCCGGAATTCCTTCACCCCTGTTCTTTGTGTGTTGGGAAATTTCGTGTCACTTTGTGTTCCCACCATAACCTTACTGTGTCTGTTTTTTTAACACACCCACGTACCTCGGGAGGGTATTACTGGCCAGAAAGGTTCTTATTCCAAAAATTATTATTTTTTCTTTTTCTTTTTTTTTTTTTCATTCCTTTTCATCTGCGGCTCTGGTTTTAGTTGCTTAGGAACAGCAATTTCAGAAGAAAATATATCCAGTTGGGGGTAATGGCAGCGCTCTGCCTCGAGAATAACAGAACAGCAGCACAGAGCACAATAGCTGGCGAGAGAATGACATACGATTTCTAGATGACTCCCCTCGATATAATTAGTTGAAATAATGTACTTAAGCTGTGGACATTTCACCTTGGTTGTGTTACATGTTGCATTCCTGCAATGCAGCAGTGCAAGATGCAAATCAATTTAAAGGAGCAATCCAAGCGATATCCTACATGTGTTTGTGAAATAAATCAGTTCTGTAGTATTAGATAATACTTACTACATTTTTTTTTAAATTCAACTCTTAATGCCATTTTTAATGAGTTTCCTTATACTGAGCATCCTTTGATTTCTATAGCAGGTGTAAACACACTTCCCCAGCAGTGCAAGCTCCGTGTAACACTTTCCTGTTGGTGGTAATTTGTTGCCAATGTTCCCAGCAGCTTGAGCTGCAAACTGCAACAATAGATAATGTTACCTTAGTAATATAACAATACAGTGTGCAGTACCTGCTGAGTTACACCGACTGAAGGATTGATTGAAACGGAACGGCAGCCATTAAGTGAACCCTGGGAAGCAGGATCTTTGCTGATCGATCACTGGAGAAAGAACCGATCAGCAGACTAGGTAATTAGTTTTCAATAAAGGTAATCACAGGCTGCATATATTAATAAAAATATATATGTTTTAAGTGCTGCTAGGATTGCCTCTTTAAAGAAACACTAAGAAAGTCTTCTACTAATAACTTCCTCATTTTATTTGTATCACTGATCAAACATTAAATGCTGTATGAAGGGCTTTTCTTGATAAATTTCCTATTTCTTTAAAAAAAAAAAAGATGGAAATTTGCAGGATGTAACATTCTGCTACATTGAAAGAATTGGGGGGGGAGGATTCGTTTAAAAAAAAATTGTATTTTTTATTCTACGACAGTCACATATTACAAAATGTTACTATATTCAGTATATAAACAGCAGATCGTTATTTTTTCTTATGAAATGAAACATCAACTTGAAGCAAAACCATACGCATTATAGGTATAAGAGGGTACAGAAAACATACAAGGAGTAGAAGGATTAAAATGATATTTTAGTTAACATTTCACAAAATAGAAAAACAAACTAAGCTTCTGATTAGTACCTGTCCTGGAACCATAACGTATATTATCTCTGTTCTCAGGCTGCTGTCATACCCCAGTCTTAGCTGTTACAAATGTAACTTTCCCTGTTGGCTTCCCAGAAAGTTGTCTTGGCAGTGCCCCCTTTCCCCCAATAAGTTGGGCTGCCCTTCCTCTCCCTTGCTAGTTGGTATAGTCCTTGATTTATCTCCTGCTTGTCCAGGCTAGCATGCTTCCTTTTAGATCCGGCAGCCATCTTGGAGCAGTCACCTCCCACACTCCTCTGGTAAAGCTATTGTAATTTACCTATCCCTGTTACCACAGCTGTCCCTGATACTAAGCCACCCTATTTACCTAGCATTATCCCACTGCCATCCTAGCTCCCTTTCTCCTCCATTGGTCCCATGCCCCAGTGTTTTCCCTCAGTACCTTTTCCCCTTTTTATTTGTATAGCCCTGGTAGGTTTGGGCTATTGTATTGTATGTCTTTATTTATATAGCGCCTTTACTGTATTTAGCGCTTCACAGTAGTAATACACGTGGTAATCAAATAAATAACAGATCATATAAATAACAGGTCATGGGAATAAGTGCTTCAGACATAAAAGTAACATTAAGGAAGAGGAGTCCCTGTTCCAAGGAGCTTACAGTCTAATTGGTAGGTAGGGAGAACGTACAGAGACAGTAGGAGGGAATTCAGGTAAGTGCGTCTGCAGGGGGCCAAGCTTTATGTATCATGTTATTCTGTTATATGTACCTTTTATTCTGTCCTCCTCCTGTGCAATAATCCCTGGCAAGGGCAGGTTGCCAGGAGTAAATATGGGTTTTCCCCACACACTGTGATTCAGTTGGTCAGAGACGGTAGTGCTCAGGCCTTGTGTCAATCAGAGGCACTGGGGTGGGTCTACTAGATCTGTACTAAATGAACTGCCACTTCCTGTTTTGGAGAGTTCCTCTCCACCGTTGAGAGAGGATAATCTGTTCCAGCAAGCTGCCAGGGTTCTGGTACACTTGAGGCCCTCCCTCTGGGAGAGGAGAGAGATATTCCTCTTACTCCACAAGGGAGTAAGAGAAGAGCCAGGACAGCTCCTAGGGCCCTGACTAGGAATGGGGTCCAAGGACATCCTGAAGGTGACAACCTTTGATTGCTGTGTGCTGTGACAGACTGTGCTGAATCAGGAAGGATCAATAAAGACCATCTGCTTTTATCTATACCTCCTGCCTGAGAGTGGAGTATATTGGGAGGAGGGGGACATAACTCTTTTGCAGATACTCCACCCCACACAACTGGGGGCTGCACAAGATGGAGGCGCTGCACCAGTAAGATGAATTCGGGCACAGCCCCAGAAGCCTGTGCTGTTATCCCCCATGTCATCGCGGGAGACTCATGGCTCCCTGTTACCAGCAGGTATGCATCAACAAGACCCATGTAACCAGAGTGCTATTTCCTTTAGAGACCCTATGTGAGATTGGGTGGGGGAACCAGGATTACATTTGTATTGTTTGTGCCCAAAATAAACACTTCAGCAAAAAAGAAGATTTCCCTTGCTTGGTATATGGGATTGAGCTAAGATGCCTGTCTCTACTCACTTTCCACAGTGGGCTTGAGACAGAACAGTACCAGCTATCTTTTCCAAGCATCTTTCTCTCGTTTTCTTCCCCTTTCTCTCGTTTTCTTCCCCTTTCTCACGGTTTCCCCCTCATGTCTCTCTCTTTTCTCCCCCTCGTGTCTCTCTCTCTTTTCTTCCCCTTGTGTCTGTTTTTTGTCCCCCTGTAACAGGGGACTTATCCCTGTTCACAAATGTACCTCTAATCCAGCAGTGTGGTGGTTAACGGCTGGTAGCAAATTAACTAACACCACCTGCCTGATTAGAGGTGGTAGAAAAAGGCTGCCTTTGAGACAGGAAGTAACTCCTTAGCTGTGACTGAGAGTTAAACTTGGGAGAGAGCAGAGATTGTCTTTGACTCTCACAACAGTTTTGAACCCTGCCAGAAGAAACAGCAGAGCTGCTTACTGTACAAGACACAGAGAAAACTTCTGAACCTGAATGCTGACACACCCTGAGGGAAGGGAGCTGAACCAGAGAAGATTTTCCCTCCAAGGAACAGATAAGACTTTCATTATTAAGAGACTAGTTATATCTGCTTATTTCATGCTATATGTTTGGGGCTGGGAGAAATGCTTAACTAATGGAGATGTGAACTAGTTGCATAGGATTTCAATAGAAATACTCCCAAGTGAATGGAAGCTTTGTCCCCCCCCCCCTGTGTTTGGATAATTTCCTGATGAAAAGGAACAGACACAATAAAGCCTATTATAATTTCATATTATAAAGCCTCCTAATTGTGTACCTCTGTGAACGTGTGTCCACATATGGTGTCAGAAGTGGGATAAGAGGTGTCTTTGTAGTTAAAAAGGACCGGAGATTTTTATGTGAAATTTTTTTTAATGCTTTTTGCCTACAAACAATCTGAGAAACTTAGAAAAAAAAACCTCATGCAGCAGAGATCGGAATTAAAGGGATACACACCATTGAAACCACACTGCACTGAAACTTACAAAAACCCAGAAGAGACTGCTGAAGTAGCTAAACCTTATTTTTCCTATCACAAAGTGTAATATGGTCATTGAAATAGGGGTTTTGCCTTTCAGTCATAGTCAGGGTTCAAGAAGTGAGTCAGCCCTTAAAAAGGGATAGGTGTTTGTTGTTTTCAAAAGTTTCGCTGAAGCAGTGAATACAGATGGTGACCCACGAGTGGTTCTGATTTTGCAAATAAAGGTTGCCAGACCGCATAGGACTACCAGCTGTGAATGGAGTATATGCAGAAAAGTGTGAAAATTGATACAAGACTGTGCTGAAGCAGGGGCATTTTTAGCACACAAATGCTGAGTGTTGAGTCACCCTGCCAGGAATGAAAGAATGTTTTTTTTTTCTGCAAGTAAAAAAGTCTGCCTATATATATCTTGGGAGCAAAAACAGACACCCAAAGTGTGAAGTGTGAATGCCATAATACCCAAAGATGAGACTGAAAATTACTGAACTCAGGCAGAAAACCAAATTCTGTTGCTGAAGCGGAGAGATTGCACCTAGAAAATAAATGGTGTATAGCAAATAGACTTTTTTTTACCTAGCAACTGCACATCTTGTATACCTGATAAGAGAAAATGCATGCACAATACTGCTGATATTGAAAAAAAATATATAAATTTTCCCAAGAAAGAAAAGTCTACAGAGATGCCTGTGAGAGCTACGACCTCTATAAGCAAAATATGCCCGTCTGTAGGACTACCACAATTGGGGGTTCTAGCAAATACAGTGGCAACAGCTGCAATAGTGCCTCCTGAGGTAAGGAAGAAAATTACACCTGATAGCCTAAAAATGGAGGACAAGATGCAGCGTTGCTGTAATGAACCCTACCCCACGGAAGAGTGGCCCTTCCAGTCCAATAAAGAGGAAGACCTCTCTTACGGTGAACCCTAACCGAGTCACACCCACAAAATACCCCAAGAATGGTGGGGGTGCCTGAACTCGGCACGAACAGAAAAGACCGCTCCCATTGATGACGAAAATGATCAGCAGGAGACAGAGCGGGAGCAGCAGATCACCCAATATTTCTGTCAGCTAAAGCAACTGCAAGAAAAGCCTGGCGTATATAATGAAGCTGCTAAAATTTCAAATGAAGATGGAGACCCCAATATCCCTGAAGGGACGGTGTCATTCAAATCAAAAAGGCGGAAAAATAAAAATAAAAGCGGTTTTTCACTTACCGTGGAAGGAACAGACACGTCCGCAGATCCTGTGGAGGAAAAGGGGGACCGAGTTGCCCTGCAGCCTAGAGAAAATGGAGAATTTGTCCCGCGGGTAACCGAATATCCAGAGGGCCCAAGGCAGAATTCGTGTACCCCAAAGAAGTGTCTATCCGGTGCCAACAGTGAGGAACCCTCAACCAACCATCCCAGGGAAGTGGAGCCGGAACCAGTGAGTGACGATCCCTTGACCAGCCCTGAAGATGCCCTGAAAAATGCCAGGCATGACTGTGAGATGCTCTGTGAACAATTGAAACAAAAGGAAGATGGTAACACAGAGCTACAGAAAAATAACGTGAGGCTACAAAAAGATGTGCTCACAATTTACTCTTTAGCCAGGACAGAATTGGACGATCTCAAGACTGAGCTAGATACTGCAAAGGCTACTATTTCCGCCATGGATGAAAAGCAGAGCCAATCTGATAAAATGGTGGCTACGCTAAAGCGGAAGTATGAGGAGGCACTGAAGCAGATGACAGTCTTCCAGCAAGAGGTTCACACTCTTCGTATAGAGCTGAATGCCTCACAACAGGAGGTCAACAGTGTCCGGATAGAAGTGGACGTATCTCAGAAAGAGGTTCAGACACTCTGCAGAGCACTTGATGCCTCACATCATGTGACCAACAGCTGCCGCACAGACCTGGAAGTTTCCAGAAAGGAACTACACAGTCTCACTGAGGAGCTGGACATTGCCAAAGAAACTATTGGTAATCTTGATACAGATCTCAAAGTCTCTCAGAAGGAGCTTCAGACCCTCAACCTAGAGAAGGAAGTCTCACGCCAGGAGAGCGTCATTCTCAAAGCAGATGTGCGTAAATGGAAGGAGGACTGCAAAGAAGCCCTGAAGAATACAGAGACTGAAAAAAGAGAAAATTCAAGATTAAAAAGAGAACTTAAAATTGAAAGAAGAAAATTTTCAGTTGACAGAAGAAGTCAAGGAAAAGTTTGAAGCAGAGCACCGACTGCAGAACCAACTGCAAGGTCTGCGTACACACCTCCAGTATGCTGAGGAGAAGCAGCAAACGCTACAGGAAGAAAAACTGCAGGCTGCTAAAGAGGTACAAGCGCTGCAGGAACGTCTGAATACCCAGTACGTCCCCACAGAGCAGTATGAGGAGCTAAAGGCCATGCTGCATGTCTTCAGAGCATCATTGGAAGCGGAGCTTCGATATCAGGTGACTCTGTATGAGAGGGAGCGTGAGAAGGCTCAGAAACTGGAGCAAGAGCTGGAGAGACAGAGAGACTGTTCCATTCCCTTGAGTCAGTACACCAAGGAGAAAACAGACGCAGCGGCAACCTTGACGACAAAAATTACAGAGCTCCAGAATATGAAGGGGACTCTGATACAGACTCAGAGAAAGCAAAGTGCGCAGATAGATTCCCTGAGAAGAGACTTGCAAGACGCACTCAAACAGGTTGAGACTCTGCAGGCCAGTAACTTACAGATTCCTCCAATACGGAAAAAGGTATTGGCTCTGCCCAAGCACCAGTATCCCACAGTAACTAATGCCTGTGAGGACAAGGGTACAGTGAGAGTTGGGGACTCCACGCAAGTTCAAAACAAAATTACGAAGTTTGAGCCACCTAAGAAAGCACTAGCCAAACCTACAGCTGCCCAACAGGCAACAAACAGAGGTAGGAGTGCACAACCCTTAGCTGAGGAAGCTGAAAAAATAGGACGTTCTCTGGAAAAAGAGGTGGAGGTGAAACTCAGTCCCAAAGAAGCTGAACTGGCGACTCCGTGGTGTGGAGAAACTGCAGAAAGACCGCGTCAAGAGCAGAAAACTCTAAGGGCTAGTCCTAACTGCTCTACAACTGTTGCCATACACTTTGTCTACAAAAAGAGGAGTGCCTGACGCAACAGAAATCTCATGACCGTGCACGCGATAAAAAGACTTTACGTGGAAAAAGTCCTCCTAGAGCGACTGAGGAGTGCTGATCTGAAGCACCTTCGGGAGGAGACAAAAATAAACTGGAGAAAGGGCTCCAATCCCAGCGGGACAGAGGGTTCTCTTCCTCCATCCACTCTCATTCAAGTCACAGAAAGATCTCGAATGAGAGTGGAAGGATGGGCTTTGGCCGTGGTAAGTCCGAGCTTCCCACAAACAGGGGAGGTATGTAACAGGGGACTTATCCCTGTTCACAAATGTACCTCTAATCCAGCAGTGTGGTGGTTAACGGCTGGTAGCAAATTAACTAACACCACCTGCCTGATTAGAGGTGGTAGAAAAAGCCTGCCTTTGAGACAGGAAGTAACTCCTTAGCTGTGACTGAGAGCTGAACTTGGGAGAGAGAGCAGAGATTGTCTTTGACTCTCACAACAGTTTTGAACCCTGCCAGAAGAAACAGCAGAGCTGCTTACAACACACAGAGAAAACTTCTGAACCTGAATGCTGACACACCCTGAGGGAAGGGAGCTGAACCAGAGAAGATTTTCCCTTCAAGGAACAGATAAGACTTTCATTATTAAGAGACTGCTTATATCTGCTTATTCATGCTATATGTTTGGGGCTGGGAGAAATGCTTAACTAATGGAGATGTGAACTAGTTGCATAGGATTTCACTAGAAATACTCCCAAGTTAATGGAAGCTTTGTTCCCCCCCCCCCCCTGTGTTTGGATAATTTCCTGATGAAAAGGAACAGGCACAATAAAGCCTATTATAATTTCACATTATAAAGCCTCCTAATTGTGTACCTCTGTGAACGTCCGTCCACACCCCCTCATTCCTCTCTCTAGTTTCTCCCCATGTCTCTCTCTTTCCTTTTATCCCCCTCATGTCTCTCTCTCTTTTTCTCCCCCTCATACCTCTCTCTCTTTTCTCCCCCTCATGTCCCTCTCTCTTTTCTCCCCCTCATGTCTCTCTCTTTTCCCCCCCTCGTGCCTCTCTCTTTTCTCCCCCTTGTGTCTCTCTCTTTTCTCCCCCTCGTGTCTCTCTCTTTTCTCCCTCTCGTGTCTCTCTGTCTTTTCTCCCTATGTCTCTCTCTCCTTTTACCCCCCTCATGTATCTCTCTCTGTTTCTTTTCTCCCCTTCATGTCTCTCTCTCTCTCTTTTCTCCCCGTCTCTCTCTTTTACCTCCCTTATGTCTCTATCGCTTTTTTCTCCCCCTCATCTCTATCTCTTTGCTCCACATGCCTCTCTCTCTCTTTTCTCCCTTTCATGTCTCTCTCTTTTCTCCCTTTCATGTCTCTCTCTCTTTTCTCCCCCTCGTGGTTGTCTTTCCCCTCTTATGTTTTTCTCTCTTCCCTTTCGTGTCTGTTTTTAACCCCATGATTTAACCATTCCCCTCCCATCCCAGTCACCTTCCCCTCCCATCTCAGTCACCTTCCCCAGCTTATCCCTCACGCTGCAACTCCAACCCCACCCACTGACCGAGGCCCCGCCCATTCCATCCCTCTCACCTTTCCCAGCCTGTCTCTCAGACTCCAGCCCCATGCTGCTCTACTTGTGGCTATGCCCCCTGCCCCAAGCCCCGCCCAGCCACAGAGGCTCTGCAGAGGCAGGGATTTCCCCTCTGTGCTTCCTGCTGCATATCAGGGCACCGCAGGAAATTAATGTATGGGTAGGGCCCAGGCCCCTAACCCCACCAGGCCGGGGACAGCAGTCGTGACTGCCCCCCCCCCCCTGTCTGCGGTCCTACACACAGACACACACACACACACACACACACACACACACACACACACACACACACACACACACACACACACACACACACACACACACACACACACGAGCACAATACTCAAACAATACCCTCCCCCCACCACACTACTAACACAATGCACACACCTCCAACAATACATACCTCTCTCCCCCCCCCCATATATATACACACAAAATATACCTTGGCGCTGGAAGGACTTCGGTAGCATGCCGGCCCTGCGCACGGATACAGAAGTTTGCTTGACTTCCAGTGTGTGTGGTAGGGAGAAATGGAGTGGGTGTGGGGTAGTGTGAGGTAGAGTGGAGGTGAGTGAGACAAGTGGGCGGGGGGGGAGTGTGAGAATGTGCGTGGAGTGAGAGCAAGGTGGTGTGTAAGAGGGGGGTTCTCACAAGGACGCTGACACAGGGACCCCGGTGGAAAATATATATTTTTTCATTTTGGGGGGCTTTGACATTTGTTTGCAGGGGGCACAAAAAATGTAGTGATGTTACTACATAGAATTAGCTTTAGTATTAATCGCACGGAGAATAACATCTGTTCCTGATTTAGGTAACATTATGTTAGGAGCCCTGATTTAATAAAGCCGTGTGGCTCTCGCCCTTTGTAACACTGTTGAACTCCAAAGAACCCTATTTGAGAAGCTCAGAATGACAGTTTCTCTAATTTGTGCCTAGGGTTGGGCAATAAACCGGTTTGTTACTAATACTGCGATATCACAAACTGACGGTATGACGATATGTAAATGTTACGCCGTAGTAGCCCGCAGACCAGACCTGTCTCTAGAACTGAGGTGGCATATGAACGTATTCAATTAAAAATATATAAAACTGTGCACTCACACATTGAAAGTTAAAAAGGTATATTCGCCTGATGCTGATACACTCCAGTCTCCTCCCTCCTGGGTGGGTGGTCAGCTACTGTTCCACGCGATCTAATGTTCGTAACAGGCACCCGCTGGACGCCTTACTAGTCTCTGTGGTATGGAGAGTTGTTTCGCTTGCAGGTTGAGGACCCCTGTTGGATGGCAGCGGTCGCAGCTCTGCGAGGTCCTCCCCTTGCTCGACCGGCGTCCTTGTCGCTGCGGCCACCTCTCGGATCTGACATCACAGTCCCGGAAGTGGTTAGTCCTTGTGAACGCTCCGCTCGGGGTTGAGGCAGATCGCTGGATCGGTCGGTACTACTGACTGTATGGTGGGAGACAGCTTAGTGGATGCCGGCACTGCTCTCTGCTCCCTGCCGCCCTCTCCTCACACAAGTAACTATATTTTTAATTGAATACGTTCATATAAAAGACATTATACTATTGGTACCCTACATCTGGGGCAGCATCTGGTTAACATCTAATAAAAATCCAAGAGACATTCCAGAGGATACTGTTTAGATATACATTGTATCCTACTTTTTTGTAACACTGGCTTGGTGTTGGACACATTGGTGTCCACACATAAGGGTGTTACATGTTGCCTACATTTGTGTTTGCTGCATGTCTGCATCTACAGCGACACATCTATCAGTGGTCATTATTGCATTATTTATATATTTTAATTTGTTACATTTTCACCACCTATTCCAGAGTGTAGGGTTAACGGTGTTGCTTAAATATCTAGGTTGGCATTTCATGCACTAATAATAACGTGCTTATTATTTCACCGACTGCAGAAAAGTAATATTCTTAGATACTCAGCGAACCCTTACCGAGCGCACCATTATACACACACAGGTGTGTGTGTGTGTGTATATAATTTTTTTCCCCCATCTTGGTTCCTGGCAAACTTCTTCCTGGAGTCAGTAATTGGTTGCACCTGTTCCATGGCTTTAAATAGCCGGCAGCTACTCCCATCCCGAGCATGGTATTCTGTTCCATGTGTTCCCAGACCCCGGCTGCTGACCCCAGCCTGGGACCCCGACCTTGCATCTCTGCCGCCTGCCTTGACCACTGCCTGCATCCCGACTACAACTACACTAACAGGACTGCGGGCCTTTACCTGTCTTGAGATGAGCAGCGCTCTAATTAGAGGGGCAAAGGCCACATTTACAGGTAGTGTATGACCTGCAGTGACGTGGTTACAGGCTTATAACGCTTTGGATAAAGAATTTAATTAGATGGCCCTTACTTATGAGAAGAAAAACAGATCGTATGTAACCATCTAATTTGTCAGATTGGATGTAGCATTGGGGCTTTGGAATACATTAGGTCGCCCGGTAGCACTTCTTTTGACGTGTGTGTGGTGCACGTGTGCAGTGCGTTTGGGTTTTAAGCTTGCTGGGATTGTGCGTGTGTTTCTAAATGTCATTTTGTAACATTTGTTGGGAGGTCAGTGATCCCCTCTTCTTGGTTTGACGCTCACCCAGACCACTTTTAATAGCCGGTCCTGTCATGTACGTGTGATGAGCAGTCTATTGAGACATGTCTTCCTCCCAGGAGAGCGCTGAAGAGAACATTTACAGGTAGTGTAGGGCCTGCAGATAAGGGATTATCTTGACGTGGCGACAGGCGTATAATGCTATTGATAAATAATTTAACTAAATGGCCATTACTTATGAAGAGGAAAAATAGATGGTACTGTATTTAACTATATAATTTGTCAGATTGGATGTAGAATTGGGGCTTTTTTGTCTTTTGTGGTAACACCAAGATATGTTGCAAAATATGACCAATATATGAAAAGCAGAGATGTCAAACCCCAAGGACCAAAATCGGTAGGCAGTGGCGGATTTCCCGTTAGGCCCAGCATAGGGCGGCAGAATTTGTCCACCCCGTATACATTTGCTGTGCGATCGGGCCTATCGGGCCTGATGGGAAGTCAGATACCTATAACAGGCGCCACCTTGCTGCCGCCCTCGTCCTCCTTCCGATTCGCATTGTCAAATAACGCCGCGGACATCACCAACGTGGCGTCACACAGCGTCTCATTGCCATGGCAACGTGACGTTGTGGTGTCAAATGATGCCATGACCACGTGTCACCATGGCAACGAGATGGCGCGTGACGTCACTTTGGTGGCATCCGCAGCGTCATCTGATGTGAATCGGAAGGAGACGGGCGGCAGAAAGGAGGCAGCCAGCATATGTAAGTGCCTAGGGGCGGCGGATTTTGATATCCGCCGCTGGTCGTAGGATTTGGTGGATCTAGGCAATCCTCTCCTGCTCCCGTCATCTTAATGGAAAAGAGCTGGTGGGGGGTGGGGGGGGGGGAAGAGTTTATCTGCAAAACTCCAATTAATTTAATTTTGTTCATAAATGTTACCAGGAAAAAAAATACATTCAACTACCTCCTGTTTTCCTGTATGTCCTGTATACAAAAAAAATTATAACTTTACAAGTTACATGTTAAAACATGTTTAAAGTATGAAATATCCAAACTCTTGAAAGAACTACGAGGCGAGTTTGAGAGACACAGGTAAATGGTTCCAGAAGTGGGATATGCGGTAAGAACAACTGGTTTCTTTATTGATTCTTGGAACCTGTTGAATGGTGAAGGGGGAGCACAGAGACCTCTATTGCCAGATCCGGGACCTTTTGTCCCTGTGCCACCCACCTGTCGCCAATCCTGTTTGGAACCATAAGCAGGTTTCTGGAGGTGGATATTAGGTGATAAATGCTGTCTACAGTTGGGTGAGATACCTGCTCAAATAATAGAATAAAAGTATTTGAAGGTGACAGGAAAAAATGTACCTGGTCCTGGAGTCAAGAGAGAGTCAAACTAGTCCTGTTAACATATCACAATGGTGAGTATTGTAATTACATAAGAAGACAAAGCAATTGCAAAAAGTTGCAGCCAAGTGGAGCTGGGGCTTCTCTTGAAATAACAGAGATTTACTCTTTGCTGGTAGGATTGGGTAGAACCAGGAAAATAATAATAATAATAATATCAGACACATGGAGGGAATTACAATTTAAATGACTACATAGAGCATATTATGCGTTTTGATATCCAATATAAACAGATAGAAAAAGATCAAAATAAATGGCTGAAATGTCTGCTTAATAAAGCGGATCTAAAACGCTGCCCAGGGGAATGCTCATTTATATCTGACTTTTGGGACCAGGTTCTAATATATATATATACATGACATGACAAAAGTGGTAACTGTGAAGGAACCTATCCCCCGGTTTTATTTGGGAACAAGGAGGTGTGGAAAGAAGTTAGTGGGGACTCAGGAATCCCAAGTATTGCTGAAATTATGCTCCTGGCAACTGGAAAGTCTATAATGGTGCAATGGGTGACGTGTGACCCTCCAAACTTGGAAACAGTTAAAACATATCTCACTCAGCTAATGAGCTTACAAAAAATGGAAACAAAGACCAATAAGGGAAAAAAATTTAGTTTTTTTTTTTTTAATGGGATTCCTTTATTGACTCCCTAAGGGCTGTTCTATAGTGCGTGCGCTTGCTGCGCTGTGTGTGCGCGCGCAGCAGTTATAGTTGGCTGTGGTTAGTCAGTCTTTCTTTTATAGGACCGCGTGTGCGCACAGCAGTGTGTGGTGTTTAGAAAGGTTTAATAAAGTAAAATAAATAAAATACATCCATTCATGCTGGGGTAAAAACACATTTACATACGCAAGTACATATACATATATATACATACACACACACACAGTTACCCAGTGACACACACACAAACACACAGTACCTTCCAAGACTGTCGCTTACAGCATAAACATAAAAAGCGTGCGTCATGTGCACGCACGTTCACACAGGCATGCGCGCATGCACGCATACTATATTACGGGCCTTGGGCTGCGCTTATAGCGACAGCGACGGCGACAGCGGTACAATGTCGCATCAAAACAAAATGCATTGCCGCCGTCGCATGCGCTTATAGTAAGCGCGACGGAGTGACGGCTTGGAAGTCATCTCAATTTGATTTTTCCAGCGACCACAGCCTGACGTCAACGTCGCTGTCACCGGCACTATAATCGCAGCCTAACACAGAGTGAAAACGACCAAATATATCAGGCGTACGCGCACACACGCTGGAGACTCTTGCGGCGAATTGCACAAGTTCACAGATGAGGGAAAAAAGAAAGGAAATAGGTTAAAGGGCTCTGAGGACAGGAGAACCGTATATATCCGAACCCAACGCCCGTAATACGCGTCAGACTAAAGTTTTATGTTTTGTACATTCTGTGAGTTAATTATTTAATTCAAAATTGTGTATTGTTGTATTTTTGCGTTAAGCTTGAGTATCTGATTTATACCTTTTTTTTTTTAAACTTTCTTTTAAGCATAATTTAAACAAGGAAAATTGTAAAGATGTGCTGACATCTGTCATGTTTACCAGCAATGTTGGAAAATCCAAAAAAAGAACAACGTGGGGGGGGGGGGGGGAAAGAAGTTAAAACGTTTAGATTGTAAGATTCTTGTGGCAGGGACCTTCTCTCTTTTTTTTTATCCTACAATGTTATGGTGCCTCCCACGTTGTACTGCTCGGTGGCATATGTTGGCACCATACAAATAAAAGATATGAATAAAACCACATGTAGAGTTGCAAAGTGTGTCAAGTTTGCAGAGGTGAATTTGGGGTGCTCTACCCCTACACAATGCCGTCATAGTCCATACAGTAACTGGCATCCGCTGTGCAAGGCGCTTTCTGTTCAAAGGACTTTATACAGGATTTATTTCTATAATGTGCAACACAATCGTAAGTCCGACTCCGAATTGGTGAGAGTGGCCGAATACCAGAGAGAGTTGATGGAACCGAGACGTTCTTCCACTGAGCGCGTCAGAGTTGACAGTTCTGCATGCGGCTCTGACAGGCTCGGCGTGCACGCTGCTGGCAGCAGTGCAAAGCATTTTTTGATCAGCCCCTGTTCATTGCAAGAGCTGCTGAGCTGAGCTCCCGCGCAGGGATCTGGGCAAGACAGCATTGTTCGCTAGTTTCCAAGCAACAGCAAGCCGGCTGGCATTCAGAACGCAACAACCTCCCATCACAAATAGCAATGGGAGCAAATGTTTGTTCGTCCCAGGCTACAGACATACAATACGATCAAACAGCTGCTGCGAGGAATGTCTCGTGAAAAGCAGCTTCTTGTGTGTGTTTTTTTTTGGTGAGGGTGGGACATGTGTGCAATCTCACTCAGCAACACGTGTAGTTCTGATAAAGAGAGAACCATGTTACCCCTCCCCATGGATTTTGCTTAGTTTGTGGTTGCATGATTTAGGATGTGTACGGTTGCACACATTACACACGCCCTTTTTTTCTGGTTCTGGACAGGGGTCACATACATGGGGGGGGGGGTGGATTTCCCTTAGAAAGTAGTGGTACCGCGCACGATTGCAAGAAATTATTATATTAACCAATCAACCATATGGACAAAGCTCTTTTTTTTTTTTTAATTGACGTCCATTTACTTGAAAGGTATCTTATGAACGAGTATATTCAAGTATTTTCTACGCGCATGCCTCCATGCCTCCATGCCTCCATGCCTCCATGCCTCCCTGCCTCCATGCCTCCAGCCTGTTCTATTCTTGCTGTGCTCACTCCACATCCCCTTTTTTGCTATCTTATGACAGAGCACTGCTAGTAAATATGGGCCAGTATGCCTACTCAAAGCAAACATAGGAAGAGGGACTTCAAAAATACAGAAACCCCCTTTAAAAATACAGTGGAACTGCTAGTTTCTAAATAAAAACACACAAACCTGACCAGTGCTGTCTTAACACATGGGCACGCTGGGCAGTTGCCCGGGGGCCCCACGAGCATAGGGGCCACAAGCTAATCTATGCACAGACCAGAAGAGGGAGGTTAGTAGAATAACCAAAAAGAATCCTATGTGCGCTCACTATAGACGTTAAAGGGCTAGGAAATATTCAATCCTAGGGAGTAAACCCTATAGCCACTCAATAAATGTAATTAAAATACTTTATTTAACATATATACAAAAAAGATAAAAGGTCTTGGATAAAAGACACAGGGAATGTGTGCGGGAGTGAAAATAACCTGTACAGTTATATCTGACAGGTACACTGTCCAATCTTATGTGGTTGGGTAGAGGAACTTGGGACAAAACAGGTAAATCATAAATTACCAAATGTATTATCCACTCACACCTTATAAACCCTAAAGATATTCCTCAGAGTATATGCGGTCAGTTTGTAAATACTGGGTGTATTGGATCCCTAGGAGTCGCCTTTAAATACTTCTCAAATGTATAGTTGACTGGTACTGATGTCTAATGTATGCAGAAACTAGTTAATACACTGTTTCCTATGTACACACAGAAGCCTCTTTGGTCATATAACCAGATATCTCTAAAAGAGAATTGTCACAGGATCACATAGGGCACATCTTCATACCACTAAAACAGTATAACATAGTCACTACCAGTGAGAATAGCATCAATGATAGAGGTATCACACTCCTCTCAACATAGCTATACGCGGAAGTAAAATGTAGCAGTCATACATAGGGATTGAATATACAGGCAGATATATATGCCATAACCCTGAGTTTCAGATGAAGGGAAAGGTGCAGATCATCAGGAAGCGCAAACATGTAAAAACAGAAAAAATATTCTGATGGTGCAGTATTGTAAAAACAATAATGTGAAAAATAAAGTATCAAGTCTATATGCAGAATACTCACAAACGTGAGATGTAAATGGACACGTAGAGGTATCTTTAGGTGATGCTCTGTCAGCAATGCGGTCAAGATATCAAATCGTCACCATAAAGGTATACACTCCAGTGGACCTTAATGAAACAAAGAACTGGACAAAGTGCAGACTGTATAAAGTATTTATAAAAGGTAAGTAAAATCTAATGAACTCACATGATATAAAGTGTAAAAAAGCATTTAGATCTCACGCAGTGGATCTCAGCGGCCGGATGAGCGGTGTCTTTGCTTTCCCTCTGTTGTGGCGTGCGTGTCACGGATGCGTCTCACCGATACCGGAAATGACGTCATCCGCTTCCAGAGGTTCCGGTCAGTAGATCAACGTCACTCTACGCGTTTCACCTTCTTGGTTTCATCAGGAGTATCGTTGATTAGATGTTAGGAACATATATACTCTGAGCTTTGTTCCCATAGGTGGGTATTTAACAAGGTAATGGTGTTAACATTACCTGACATGGCTAAGATATATTAGGGGGCGGATACTTAGTCACTCTACATCAAACATATGTAGAGCCCAAATGTGTAGTATTACACTCAAATAAGAACATATTTATTACAATTTTTTTTTAAAAAATATCTAAAAAAACATATTAAAAACAAACCAATTAACCGTTACTAAGAATACCATCAGGTATTATGTATATATATGGAGATGCATATTAGTTAGACGGCAAATGTACATCAGTTGGAGGCACAATCTAGTAGAGGAACAGAAACAAAATGTTAATTCATATATTAAAATACACTTATAGAAAAGGTTTAATGTCAAAATCCAAATTTAGACCAGAAGGGGACATAGTTTTGAGTTCGAACATCCAAAATGATTCTCTCTTAATGAGAGCTAAATGTCTGTTACCCCCCCTCCAGTGGGGCCTAACCTGTTCTATTGCTTTGAAAGTTAACCCTTTAGGGTCTGAATGATGCACTAATAAAAAATGGTTTGAAACACTATGCGTTGTCAGTTTTCTCTTGATATTACCAATGTGTTCCAATATGCGTGTTTTCAGGGGACGAATTTTTTTACCTATATATTGCAAACCACAGTCGCACTCAATAAGGTAGATTACAAAATTTGATCTGCAGTTTAGATGTTGTTTAATATTATAGGTTTTATGTGTCGTATTAGACTTAAAGCTATTGATTATTTTAGAGCTATAACGACAGGCAGTACACGATTTACAATCAAAAAACCCTTTGGGGGGGGTCTAGCCAGTCAGAGCGGTATGCCAGACTGAACTCTCTGACATATGAAGAATATCAATCTATGCAGAGATAATATGTCTTAGTATTCATTAGGAGACATCTTGAGCTATAATGCTACCATCGTAACATGTTTGTGTATCATT
Source organism: Ascaphus truei (assembly GCF_040206685.1). Classification (NCBI taxonomy): domain Eukaryota; kingdom Metazoa; phylum Chordata; class Amphibia; order Anura; family Ascaphidae; genus Ascaphus; species Ascaphus truei. Next base: position 12,503,594 of record NC_134499.1, read on the forward strand.
TTTAATTTCTGTACAGCAGTTGTCTCGCAGTGTTTTATCCTGATCAAGTGGTAAATTACTTCTGTCATATGAGGTTATAATGACACTCATCAAAAAGTCCTGTAAATTGAAAATAACAATTGGGATGAACATAATCATTACATCAAATGACCCAGATCATTGTACGCACACATAGGGTCAGTACGGACAGAGGTAGCTATGTGCAAGCTATGCCACAAGGTCCGTGTCACCCACCTTCGCTGTGATTGGCCGGGTTATGTGGACACACCCCCGGCCAAACGCATAAGATGCCAGAGGAATGGTCTATGACCACTCCTTTCACCTTGACAAAGTGCCGTGCGGCGCAAAACGTACGTCGGTTTTAGGGCGTCACAGTCGTGACGTCATCAGGGAGCGCGCGTGTGAGTTGCGAGAGGGGATACTCTCGGAGCCTCACGGTTACAGTGCAGCGACATCAGGTTGTATTCATCTGAAACTCATGGTTATGGCATAAATATCTGCCTGTATATTCAATCCCTATGTATGACTGCTACATTTTACTTCCGCGTATAGCTATGTTGAGAGGAGTGTGATACCTCTATCATTGGTGCTATTCTCACTGGTAGTGACTATGTTATACTGTTTTAGTGGTATGAAGATGTGCCCTATGTGATCCTGTGACAATTCTCTTTTAGAGATATCTGGTTATATGACCAAAGAGGCTTCTGTGTGTACATAGGAAACAGTGTATTAACTAGTTTCTGCATACATTAGACATCAGTACCAGTCAACTATACATTTGAGAAGTATTTAAAGGCGACTCCTAGGGATCCAATACACCCAGTATTTACAAACTGACCGCATATACTCTGAGGAATATCTTTATGAGGTATAAGGTGTGAGTGGATAATACATTTGGTAATTTATGATTTACCTGTTTTGTCCCAAGTTCCTCTACCCAACCACATAAGATTGGACAGTGTACCTGTCAGATATAACTGTACAGGTTATTTTCACTCCCGCACACATTCCCTGTGTCTTTTATCCAAGACCTTTTGTCTTTTTTGTATATATGTTAAATAAAGTATTTTAATTACATTTAGTGAGTGGCTATAGGGTTTACTCCCTAGGATTGAATATTTCATAGCCCTTTAACGTCTATAGTGAGCGCACATAGGATTCTTTTTGGTTATTCTACTAACCTCCCTCTTCTTTCTATGTTAACATTTTTCCCGTATGCACCCTATTTGTATATATCTTTCTATATATTAGGAGAGCGGCAGTACTTCCCATGTTTTTGTATGTAATCTATGCACAGACAAGAATTTAACACTAATTTTCAGATCACCCGCCTCAACATTCAAATCTCCCGCTAACTCGGTAGAAGGAGAAAAATGACGACTTGCAGCGGGGAGTTGGCGTGTCTGCATTCGCCAGAGAAATGTCGCCGTTTTTATTGCTTGCAATGCTATGGAAGCAGAATATTGTAACGGATTCGCGGGAGGCAATTAACAGCTTACATTTTTATTCCTGTGAGTGGTTGTGTAGAAGGGCCCAGTGCACTGCTTTGCCCGGGGGCCTATAATGCTGTTAAGACGGCCCTGAACCTGACACTTTGTATTCATGCTTTGAACTAGGGGTCTCTCTGTTTTACAGGCTCCGAAGCCCCCCCGGTCCTCAGCATATGACTGTGTGATCTCCCGGTTTTGAATTCGTGTTTGGGAAAGACTTCCAGGTGCTGATCAATGGCAAAGAATACGATTCCAAGGTCATTGAGGTCAGAGATACATTGTTCTTAAATTCATCCATTTAAATATACCCCCTCCCCCGCCCCCCACCAACAAAAAAAACTAATTATGTAACTAGAATACATTAGACGACAAAGAAAAGTAATGAACATTGTGCGTTTTCACCTCCCCCCCCCGTGAATTTAACTGTGAGTGCCGGAGTTCCACAGCTGCGTCGGCAGATCGCAATCAACTGACCGCTCCTCAGATCGATCACTTGATCGCGGCGTCACTGCGGCGAACGGAAGAGGAGGCAGTCCTCCTCTTCTGTTCCTCTGCCCGGCCAGACCGCGTCCCGCACACCACAAAAGCGCAAAAAATGCCATCTCCCCTAGAAAACGTGCAGAAAGTACAACGGCGCACCGACCGCGTTACCACCTGGCGTGCCAGATCCCAATGACATGGCGTCTTCGTCACGGGACGACCAAAGGGTTAATATTTAGTACACCTCAAATTCAGGTCATGTTAAAACCCGACATCTTTTGTACAGGCGAGTAAAACCCACGGGTGCTGAAAAAGGTGCGAGAACAGATATGACACGTTGTCAAAATCGGCTAATTGCGAACACGTTATTTAAAGGGTTCTCCTTTTGATCGCAACGTTCGTGAAAAATTTGCCTTTTATTTTTTTCGGGGGAAGTTTGTGAATCATTTGGCACAAAAACCCACAAACCAGGTCTTCTTGTGACCTTACCCATGGACAAATCACCTTTGCCGATTGGCGAAGGTCGTCATTTAAAAAACAAAAAAAATAATATAAACAACCCTGGTAACTTTCAGGAACCGTGATGGATTTGAAATCCCTTTTGAAGAAGGCAAATTATGTCATATTAAAGCCTCAAAATGTGACATCTCAGAAGCAAACTGTCACACAGACGTACGTGAGAAGTATTTTTAACTTCTTAGGGATACATCTTCTTCTTCCGAAGTGCAGTGCAAGCAGTTTGTACTGAAGGAATTGTCAAGTTTGTACCCGCTGATACCTGTCAGCCCTCTTGTTCGAGTCATTAGAAAAGTGAAGCCCCTCTTGTTCGCTGCATTGAAAAAAAATCTCTTTATATTGTTCATTTATATGGGGGTGCGAGAGGGTAGTATCCGTGTCGGGTCAGCAAGTACTTTCACACAAGCGTTTCTCAAACCGAAGTGTCCTTCATTCCCCGTCTGGGAAAGCAGGTTACAAAGTATATAAAGTCTGTAGTACAGACCAGGGGTGCGTAAACAGGGCGGGGGGGGCTGAGATTTTCTGAGGGGGGGGGGGGGAGGCGCAGCGCTTGCAGAGGTGCCGCTCTCTTTCCCAAAGCATTTAAATAAAATTTCGGGGGACCGTGCAAGGCCTCTGTAAGTTCTCTTACTTTGTCCCCTATGGGTCGTCGACATGGCAAGGTGGCGTCAAATGACGCAGCGGGGTCACGTGACATCGCGCTGCCATGGCAACGAGGCGTCACATGACCCCACAGTGTCATTTGCCGCAGCAGAAAAGGTAAGGAGGGGGGGGGGGCGCGAGAAGGGGAAGAGAGCAGTATACACGGCCAAAGAACAAGTAGTCTGCGCCTGCAGCGTGACCCCAAAGCGTCCTGATCTGTGAAACCCTGCACCCTTAGCAGGTCTCAAGCTCCGTGCACCCTTAGCAGGTCTCGGGCTCCGTGCTCCCTTAGCAGGTCTCGGGCTCTGTGCTCCCTTAGCAGGTCTCGGGCTCTGTGCTCCCTTAGCAGGTCTCGGGCTCTGTGCTCCCTTAGCAGGTCTCGGGCTCTGTGCTCCCTTAGCAGGTCTCAGGCTCTGTGCTTTCTTAGCACGTCTCAGGCTCTGTGTTCCCTTAGCAGGTCTCGGGCTCTGTGCCCCCTTAGCAGGTCTCAGGCTCTTTGCTCCCTTAGCAGGTCTCGGGCTCTGTGCTCCCTTAGCAGGTCTCAGGCTCTGTGCTCCCTTAGCAGGTCTCAGGCTCTCTGCTCCCTTAGCAGGTCTCAGGCTCTGTGCTCCCTTAGCAGGTCTCAGGCTCTGTGCTCCCTTAGCAGGTCTCGGGCTCTGTGCTCCCTTAGCAGGACTCGGGCTCTGTGCTCCCTTAGCAGGTCTCGGGCTCTGTGCTCCCTTAGCAGGTCTCGGGCTCTGTGCTCCCTTAGCAGGTCTCAGACTCTGTGCTCCCTTAGCAGGTCTCGGGCTCTGTGCTCCCTTAGCAGGTCTCAGGCTCTGTGCGCCCTTAGCAGGACTCAGGCTCTGTGCGCCCTTAGCAGGTCTCAGGCTCTGTGCTCCCTTAGCAGGTCTCAGGCTCTGTGTGCCCTTAGCAGGTCTCAGGCTCTGTGCTCCCTTAGCAGGTCTCAGGCTCTGTGCTCCCTTAGCAGGTCTCAGGCTCCGTGCTCCCTTAGCAGGTCTCAGGCTCTGTGTGCCCTTAGCAGGTCGCGGGCTCTGTGCTCCCTTAGCAGGTCGCGGGCTCTGTGCTCCCTTAGCAGGTCTCGGGCTCTGTGTGCCCTTAGCAGGTCGCGGGCTCTGTGCTCCCTTAGCAGGTCGCGGGCTCTGTGCTCCCTTAGCAGGTCTCGGGCTCTGTGCTCCCTTAGCAGGTCTCAGGCTCTGTGCTCCCTTAGCAGGTCTCAGACTCTGTGCTCCCTTAGCAGGTCGCGGGCTCTGTGCTCCCTTAGCAGGTCTCAGACTCTGTGCTCCCTTAGCAGGTCTCAGGCTCTGTGCTCCCTTAGCAGGTCGCGGGCTCTGTGCTCCCTTAGCAGGTCTCGGGCTCTGTGTTCCCTTAGCAGGTCTCAGGCTCTGTGTTCCCTTAGCAGGTCTCGGGCTCTGTGTTCCCTTAGCAGGTCTTGGGCTCTGCTGCTGTTCCCAGATAACTTCTCTGCGAGACTGGACCTGTCCCTCCCAGGTTCTGAGAGCCCTGACCCCTGCCAGCTTTTATACCCTGTTTTTTTTAAAGTTACATATTGTAGTTTAGACGTCAATTCCAACCCCACTCCCCAACAAAAGCCTTTTTTCCCATATAAAAGCAATGGGATTTTTGTGACTGAATTTGATGAAACTTTTTTGTTTTGTAGTAAATCAGTAGCCGGGACACATAATTACACATAATTACACACTTGGTACTAGTGCAATAGGTGGCATTTTATCCAAAGCAGCCAATTTGTTTTCTTGCTGTCATATTTGATAACATTATTGATATTTATGACCATGTTTGAATAAATGTGATATCCCTCGACACATTCCTCTTACAGGTACCCTACCCCAGTCCCATTAAACACACCACACAAGTTCTTGGAAGGATAAACCGGGCAGAGCTTTATTTAAATCAAGTCAGACATATTAAACATACATTGAATGAACTCAGGGACCCCAGCCATCTTGCTCTGTTCTTGTATGTGTAGGGATGTGGTAGGAACCTCATATGTGTGTTCAGTGTGTGTTCAGTTGGTGTTTTGACTCTGTTCAGGAGAGTCATGTGGAGGTCTGCAACAGTGTTGCAGAGGCTGATGCAATAGCTGTGAGTCTGTGCAGCTCAAGGCAGAGAGGCTCTGTTGAGGAACTACAACTCCCATGAGCTCCTGGGCAGTCACCTGACTTGAGGAGCCAATCGGAAGGCTAGAATTATGGGAGGAGGAAAGGGAAGCGTGGGGGAGAGACCATGCTAGTCAGAGGGGATCTGGAAGGTAAAGGAGGAGGGTGTATGCGTGCAGGGGGTCCATGACCCGCCTGCATAGGCTAGCTTTACCCCGCAGGCCCTTAGGAGAAACCCCTGAGCCACAGTAGGCTGCTGTGCTGCAGGGACGCCCATAGTGCTAGCGATCAATCACCTTATTGTGTAGACAGTTAGGGACAAGCGTGCGAGCAGGTTCTTGGGACCAGACAGCTGCACTACGGACATCCAAGACAAGCAAGGATTCGGCTGATCCTTTTCGAAGTATTACCGGTCACCGCCGTGACCGGAAGGTAGTAGATACGTCAAGTGCACCAATACCGGTCAACAGGCGCTGATCCCGCCTTAGGCATAACTATTTGGAGACACTAGCGAGTGGCCAAGACCTCAGTACACGCCGCTATCGTTCTATTCTATTACACGGACACGGTGTGTGGGGCACGCGGTGACGGGATAGAGACATACTCATAAGAGCGTGGCTGAGCCACTATTGTAGAGGACAATATTCCCTAGGGGTGTGGCCGAGCCACTGATGTTAGAAGGACATTATCAGTTAGCGGTGTTAGGGTATGATAGAGTATAAGTATAGTGTTATAAGATAAGTGTATGCATATTGGGTTATTGCCACGGTTCATATAGAGTATAAGTTTATTATTGCACATAGTAAAGTTGGTTGCACGCATTGTATCGGTGTGTTTCTTGCCCAGGGGAATCTTACATGATGGGGATCCTGGGTAAGTGGAGGCGCTGCGCTAATAAGTGTTACCCCAGGCTCCCAGCTAGCGGAGGCTCAGATCTCCTGGAGCCACAGGTGTGCGCAGTTACCCGTAGTCGCTTAGAGTGTCAGAAAAAGGGCTACATATGTATGCCAGAGCCGTATCCTCGCCTCGTACCCCTCATCACCACTAGCCGCTCAAGACACATGACACGTAATTGCACACACGGAGGGACACAATCCTTCTGGCCGCCCCAGCCAGGCATGACACCTGCTTTCCCATTAATCCCAACACAGAGCTTCCGTTTTAGATCTCCTAATCCTGAAGTGCAAACACTCAGCCTCCCATACCATACCCCCTTCTTTAAACTTTCAGTCCCTTCTTGGACACTAGCTCACTAAAGTGCAGCACCCCCAAAATGGCCAACCAAACGGCCAAACTAAATAACCTTGATTTGTGTGGCGAAAAACAGACATCTAGTGTCACCCCCACTATTCTTTCCAGCATAGCTGCCAACATACAGTAGGGACCCCCTTGTCCTTTGACCTTGCCAGTTTCCTCCAGCCACCACCTGCTGTATCACAAAGTCCTTGTATTGTATGTCTTTATTTATATAGCGCCATTAATGTACATAGCGCTTCACAGTAGTAATACACGTGGTAATCAAATAAATAACAGATAATATAAATAACAGATCATGGGAATAAGTGCTTCAGACATAAAAGTAACATTAAGAAAGAGGAGTCCCTGCTCCGAGGAGCTTACAGTTTAATTGGTAGGTAGGGAGAACGTACAGAGACAGTAGGAGGGAGTTCTGGTAAGTGCGTCTACAGGGGGCCAAGCTTTATGTATCATGTATTCAGAATATCCACAGTGCTATTCATATGCTTCTTTAAGCAAGTGTGTCTTAAGGTGGGTCTTAAAGGTGGATAGAGAGGGTGCTAGTCAGGTACTGAGGGGAAGGGCATTCCAGAGGTGTGGGGCAGTCAGTGAAAAAGGTTTAAGGCGGGAGAGGGCTTTAGATACAAAGGGGGAAGAAAGAAGACATCCTTGAGAAGAACGCAAGAGTCTGGATGGTGCATAACGAGAAATTAGGGCTGAGATGTAAGGAGGGGCAGAAGAGTGTAAAGCTTTAAAAGTGAGGAGAAGAATGGAGTGTGAGATGCGGGATTTGATCGGAATTTGATCCTTAGTAGTATCCTGCCACCCATGCACAGGTCGAACAACGCATTGCAAGGCAAAGATATTTGTAAAAAATTCCCAGTGTAACATACAGCCTAGCAGGTGAAAACAGCCAGGATTTACTGAGCAAAACCAGAAGGCTGATGTGATATCAGCCTTGGTGACGAATGCTGCTGGTCTGCGTCCCTTACCAACTCCCTGGCTCTATCAAACAACATGTATTGGACACTGCACAACTCCCTATCAATCCCATCGTTAATGACAATCCCTCCAGGGAAGGAAGGTAATATATGATGAGATAACCTCAACTCGGGCAGCAGGGGATGGCTGAATGGGTCCGCCATTCGCTCTCACCACCTCCACATGCATTTCCAATGATTTAAGATTCCTCCTACACAGGGGGACTACAACCTTGTGAAAGGGGATCCAGAAACCATTTTCAAATCCATCCCATTCATTTTCTCCTCTGCAGCCACCGCTGGACTCTCACCACTAGCAACACATCCCCCACCCCCAATTGCCACGGCCCTGTACCTCAGTCTGAGTTAACAAGTCCTAACGTTGGCGTCCCATCCAACGGTGAGACCACCTGTCCCATCAGATCCATCGCTGCCTCCTGGCTCCACAAAGGTACCCCCCTACCACTGTCCTGCCCCTCCGCCCACACCCTGGATACGCCCTGCACCAGAGGAAACAGGGATAATGGGTGCTGCTTGGTGCAGCTGCACTGCGGAGAGGACCCATCATCAAAAGCTTTTATTTACCCGAAAATATTATCCGATAGTGAACATTTAACTGGAGATAAAAATTGTTTTGAAATATCTGTTTATATGTGTATCCAATTTATACAAACGCTTCTTCTGACTCGTACAGCGCTGCTTATATTGTCAAAATGATATTTAAAAAAATATATATATACCGGTATATATTACTCCAGTACTGTTATTTAATATATTTAGGTAAATGTAAGCCTAAAAGCTGCGCAATGAGTTGCTTTCCTCTCTGGCTGTAAAGGGGTTAATTGTAAAAGATACAAATACTGGCATGAAACATACAACGTCCAGGGCTTTGAGTTATGAATCAATCTTAAGGAAATCAGTGTCAGCCTCTTTTAAAAGTGACCATAAAAAAGACAAATTATACTGTAAGATCAGTTATTCTATTAATAAGAAATAAGAAGAAATCATGGATTCCCAACAAGGGGCTATATGTCTGTCCCAGGACCCATACTCCCCGTATCCTTATTATTAAATAAAGAGACAAGACAATTGAATATGGTGGTAAAGGGCCTAGCATTGTTTTATTCATAATCACAACTGAAATATCAACGTAACAATTCCTAGCCTTCCAGACACAAGGGATAACAGAATCCTTTCAAAACAACCAAACCCACTCTGCCTCTCAGCCAAGAGCATAACTCCTACTGTAAAACCCATACAATAATATTGACCGCCACCTCGGGACTATTTGAAACCTCAAACTAGACTGAGTCAACAACACAATGAAACCCCTTTCGATTCCACCTTGCAACCCCAAATTACAGATGTCTTGACTTACCCATGCCTCGAGCTGGACCCACACCTCCCATCCCCAAGAAACACACCATATAGCTTCTTGGTAGAAATTAACGGCCACAGCTGTATTTATTACAACGGATAAGTATCTCATATCTATCCCCAACTAGGGACCCAGACAGATTGCTCTGCTCGCACCTACTGGAGGTCGAGGGATACCCTCAGCTTGTGCTTATCTAGCCATTCAGTACCTTAGTCTGAATGCACAGAGCCCCCCATCGGAAGATCACCATCACACCAATTGGTACCAACTAGTCTGGAATAGTACCGCCTTCCACAAATTCCATCTGGAAGGTCACCACCATTCCGGCTGCCCAGCCTGGAATGGTACTGCCTTCGCCAACTAAAGTACTTCTGAGGTCTTGGACCTCCCTCCAGGAGCCAATACTGACTGAGTCACCCTCCCAGAGTAACATTACTCCCGCCACCAGCAAGGTCATTTAACAGGCCTTAATCTGGCCTTGCAAAATGCCACTATTCTCACTGCCTTCTCTAGAATGCATTGTGCCACACTAAAATCAGGTTAGCATTCCTGATATCTGATAAATGTACCTCATCCTCTCGAAACAGACTTTTCAGCCCCCCTTCAGGTCCTCATGCCTTATTGCAATTCCCCCTAAATCCAGCTGTGTCATTTCAGGCCACACACCAGCGCAACATAGGAGTCACCTCTGACCAGATTATAATCCCCTGAGTAAACCTGGTCACTACCCGTCCTATGTTCCACGGCATGCTCCTCCTTAAATCCAGCGATGGGACCGCTGCCAAATCGTTTCGTCCCCCCCACATGCAGAAAAATTATATCAGCAGGGGCCCTACCCCTTTCCCTAGGCAATAACTAGGGCAGCAGTTGGCCCCAACACAAAACCCTTACTATCCACCCAAAACATCCTGGCCAAGACTGTCCTTATCCCAAACTGTCTGGCCTATGCTTGCTTTCCTGCCCTCGGGCACATATGAATCTGCGCATAGCCAGACTTTCAGAGGAGCTTGACCTGGAAAAAACAATTAACCAACTCAACCACGGAACTCTTTTAACAGTTTGCACAGGGTCTAACATAACCTTTAAAACACCCCAATGACCACGTGGCCAACTTTTTAATAGCTGCCTTGTCTAGGCCCAATCTAGTTGCTTCAGGCGCCGCCACAATTCTAAAAGAATGGGACTTAATTATCAAATCACCAAACCCGCTATCTTTGCATATCTCTTCAAAACCCTTCTAAACTGGAAACAGAACACTGCTGTCCCATCCTCGTATCAGAAATGAAGGAGCACCAATATGCAGCCTACACTGCTCATATTCTCTCACCCTCCTAACAGGACAGATCCCACTGCCCGTACTCTCTCACCCGCCTTACAGGACAGATCCCACTGCCCGTACTCTCTCACCCGCCTTACAGGACAGATCACACTGCCCGTACTCTCTAACCCGCCTTACAGGACAGATCACACTGCCCGTATTTTCTCACCCGCCTTACAGGACAGATCACACTGCCCGTACTCTCTCACCAGCCTTACCGGACAGATCACACTGCCCATACTCTCTCACCCGCCTTACAGGACAGATCCCACTGCCCATACTCTCTCACCCGCCATACCGGATAGATCCCAGTGCCCGTACTCTCTCACCCGCCTTACATGACAGATTCCACTGCCCGTACTCTCTCAACCACCTTACAGGATAGATCACACTGCCCTTACTCTCCCACCCGCCTTACAGGACAGATCACACTGCCCTTACTCTCCCACCCGCCTTACAGGACAGATCACACTGCCCGTACTCTCTCACCCGCCTTACCGGACAAATCCCACTGCCCGTACTCTCTCACCCGCCTTACCGGACAAATCCCACTGCCAGTACTCTCTCACCCGCCTTACAGGACAGATAACACTGCCCGTACTCTCTCACCTGCCTTACAGGACAGATCCCACTGCCCGTACTCTCTCACCCGCCTTACAGGACAGATAACACTGCCCGTACTCTCTCACCCGCCTTACAGGACAGATCACACTGCCCGTACTCTCTCACCCACCTTACTGGACAGATCACACTGCCCGTACTCTCTCACCCGCCTTACAGGACAGATCCCACTGCCCGTACTCTCTCACCCGCCTTACTGGACAGATCCCACTGCCTGTACTCTCTCACCCGCCTTACAGGACAGATCCCACTGCCCGTACTCTCTCACCCGCCTTACAGGACAGATCCCACTGCCCGTACTCTCTCACCCACCTTACCGGACAGATCCCACTGCCTGTACTCTCTCACCCACCTTACCGGACAGATCCCACTGCCCGTACTCTCTCACCTGCCTTACAGGACAGATCCCACTGCCCATACTCTCTCACCCGCCTTACAGGACAGATCCCACTGCCCGTACTCTCTCACCCGCCTTACAGGACAGATCACACTGCCCGTACTCTCTCACCCACCTTACCGGACAGATCCCACTGCCCGTACTCTCACCCGCCTTACAGGACAGATCCCACTGCCCATACTCTCTCACCCGCCTTACCGGACAGATCCCACTGCCCGTACTCTCTCACCCGCCTTACAGGACAGATCACACTGCCTGTACCCTCTCACCCGCCTTACAGGACAGATCCCACTGCCCGTACTCTCTCACCCGCCTTACAGGGCAGATCCCATTGCCCGTACTCTCTCACCCGCCTTAAAGGACAGATCCCACTGCCCGTACTCTCTCACCCGCCTTACAGGACAGATCCCACTGCCCATACTCTCTCACCCGCCTTACCGGACAGATCCCACTGCCCGTACTCTCTCACCCGCCTTACAGGACAGATCACACTGCCTGTACCCTCTCACCCGCCTTACAGGACAGATCCCACTGCCTGTACTCTCTCACCCGCCTTACAGGGCAGATCCCACTGCCCGTACTCTCTCACCCACCTTATAGGACAGATAACACTGCCCGTACTCTCTCACCCACCTTATAGGACAGATAACACTGCCCGTACTCTCTCACCCGCCTTACAGGACAGATCACACTGCCCATACTCTCACCCGCCGTACAGGACAGATCCCACTGCCCGTACTCTCTCACCCGCCTTACCGGACAGATCCCACTGCCCGTACTCTCTCACCCGCCTTACAGGACAGATCCCACTGCCCATACTCTCTCACCCGCCTTACAGGACAGATCACACTGCCCGTACTCTCTCACCCGCCGTACAGGACAGATCACACTGCCTGTACCCTCTCACCCGCCTTACAGGACAGATCACACTGCCCATACTCTCTCACCCGCCGTACAGGACAGATCCCACTGCCCGTACTCTCTCACCCGCCTTACCGGACAGATCCCACTGCCCGTACTCTCTCACCCGCCTTACAGGACAGATCCCACTGCCCATACTCTCTCACCCGCCTTACAGGACAGATCACACTGCCCATACTCTCTCACCCGCCGTACAGGACAGATCCCACTGCCCGTACTCTCTCACCCGCCTTACCGGACAGATCCCACTGCCCGTACTCTCTCACCCGCCTTACAGGACAGATCCCACTGCCCATACTCTCTCACCCGCCTTACAGGACAGATAACACTGCCCGTACTCTCTCACCCACCTTATAGGACAGATAACACTGCCCGTACTCTCTCACCCACCTTATAGGACAGATAACACTGCCCGTACTCTCTCACCCGCCTTACAGGACAGATCACACTGCCCGTACTCTCTCACCCGCCTTACAGGACAGATCACACTGCCCATACTCTCTCACCCGCCGTACAGGACAGATCCCACTGCCCGTACTCTCTCACCCGCCTTACCGGACAGATCCCACTGCCCGTACTCTCTCACCCGCCTTACAGGACAGATCCCACTGCCCATACTCTCTCACCCGCCTTACAGGACAGATCACACTGCCCGTACTCTCTCACCCGCCGTACAGGACAGATCACACTGCCTGTACCCTCTCACCCGCCTTACAGGACAGATCACACTGCCCGTACTCTCTCACCCGCCGTACAGGACAGATCACACTGCCCGTACTCTCTCACCCGCCTTACAGGACAGATCCCACTGCCCGTACTCTCTCACCCGCCTTACTGGACAGATCCCACTGCCTGTACTCTCTCACCCGCCTTACTGGACAGATCCCACTGCCTGTACTCTCTCACCCACCTTATAGGACAGATAACACTGCCCGTACTCTCTCACCTGCCTTACAGGACAGATCCCACTGCCCATACTCTCTCACCCGCCTTACAGGACAGATCCCACTGCCCGTACTCTCTCACCCGCCTTACAGGACAGATCACACTGCCCGTACTCTCTCACCCGCCTTACAGGACAGATCCCACTGCCCATACTCTCTCACCCGCCTTACAGGACAGATCACACTGCCCGTACTCTCTCACCCGCCGTACAGGACAGATCCCACTGCCCGTACTCTCTCACCCGCCTTACAGGGCAGATCCCATTGCCCGTACTCTCTCACCCGCCTTACAGGACAGATCCCACTGCCCGTACTCGCTCACCCGCCTTACAGGGCAGATCCCACTGCCCGTACTCTCACCCGCCTTACAGGGCAGATCCCACTGCCCGTACTCTCACCCGCCTTACAGGACAGATCCCACTGCCCGTACTCTCTCACCCGCCTTACAGGGCAGATCCCACTGCCTGTACTCTCTCACCTGCCTTACAGGACAGATCCCATTGCCCGTACTCTCTCACCCACCTTAAAGGACAGATCACACTGCCTGTACTCTCTCACCCGCCTTACAGGACAGATCCCACTGCCCATACTCTCTCACCTGCCTTACAGGACAGATCCCACTGCCCGTACTCTCTCACCCGCCTTACAGGACAGATCACACTGCCCGTACTCTCTCACCCGCCGTACAGGACAGATCCCACTGCCCGTACTCTCTCACCCGCCTTACAGGACAGATCCCACTGCCCGTACTCTCACCCGCCTTACAGGACAGATCCCACTGCCCATACTCTCTCACCCGCCTTACCGGACAGATCCCACTGCCCGTACTCTCTCACCCGCCTTACAGGACAGATCACACTGCCTGTACTCTCACCCGCCTTACAGGACAGATCACACTGCCCGTACTCTCTCACCCGCCGTACAGGACAGATCCCACTGCCCGTACTCTCTCACCCGCCTTACAGGACAGATCCCACTGCCCGTACTCTCTCACCCGCCGTACAGGACAGATCCCACTGCCCGTACTCTCTCACCCGCCTTACAGGGCAGATCCCGTTGCCCGTACTCTCTCACCCGCCTTACAGGACAGATAACACTGCCCGTACTCTCTCACCCGCCTTACAGGGCAGATCCCACTGCCCGTACTCTCTCACCCGCCTTACAGGACAGATTCCACTGCCCGTACGTACTCTCTCACCCACCTTACAGGACAGATCCCACTGCCTGTACTAAAAAGGAAAAAAGGGATTGGCGGAAGTGCAACCCCGAGGAAAAAAGGGGAACTCCCCAGGTATAAAAAATGTAAACTTTATTAATTACATACTAAAAAAACACGAAAAAAAGTTACAGACACTCCCACGCGTTTCGCACCAGATGAACGCTTTCTCAAGGAGTACAAGGAATGGGAGAGGAATTCACACACTGCCTGTACTCTCTGATTGTCCTTTCCTGCCTGGTTAGTTTTAGATCTCCAGCCACGCCCCCGCTCCTTCACCCCGGCGCGTCCTATCCTTGCTGTGCTTGCCGTTCCATGTTCTGCCCTTCTACTAAAGATGGCTACAAGTATCCAACTTAGTTTCCCTAACCTTTTACTCCACAATCCATTCCGTGGTTCCAAATCCGTCTCTATCCGTGCGGATTTTCCCAAAAACCGTGTGCAGATATTTCGCAGAATCCGCGCTTACATATGATCCACCTAGTTTAACCCTCAAAATACGCCATTGTGTTCAATCCACAAGGTTTTACCTGGAATCTGCCCCTGCAACCCAATCCATATGAATTTTAACCCCAAAATCCATCCTTGCATCCGACATGCGTGGATTTTACCGTGAATCCGCCCAATGTCCATCCGCGAGAGTTTCCACTAACAAGTCCACCCCCCTTTGCTGAATCCATGCTAATTTTACCCCAAGATCCACGCACCTGTCAAAATCTGCACTCCCCTGCCGGAATCTAATCAGAATTTAGGAGTGCTTGGAGACAGCAGGCTTAGCAATAGTGCCCAAAGTCATGTCGTAGCTACAAAGGCAAACAAGATCTTATCTTGCATTAAATGGGCAATGGATGGAAGTGAAGTAAACATAATTATGCCACTGTATTAAGCATTAGTAAAACCACACCTTGAATTTGGAGTACAATGTTGGGCACCACTCCTTAGAAAAGGAACTAGAGAGAATGTAGAGAAGAGCCACCAAATTAATAAAGGGGGTGGACAATCAGGCATACGAGGAGAGGTTAGCTAAATTTGATTTATTTACATTAGAAAAGAGGCGTCTAAGAGGGGATATGATAACTATATAAAAATATATTCGGGGACAGTACAAGGAGCTTTCAAAAGAACTATGCATCCCATGGGCAGTACAAAGGGTAATAATCCCTTAAGGTTGGAGGAAAGGAGATTTCACAAGCAACAAAGGAAAGGGTTCTTAACAGTAAGGGAAGTTACAATGTGGCATTCATTACCCATGGAGACTGTGATGGCAGATACAATAGATTTGTTCAAAAAAAGGTTGGACATCTTTTTAGAAAGGAAAGGAATACAGGGATATACCAAATAAGTATACATGGGAAAGATGTTGATCCAGGGATTAATCCGATTGCCAATTCTTGGAGTCAAGAAGGAATTTATTTTTCCCCTTATGAGATATCATTGGATACTGTGTCACTGGGGTTTTTGTTTGCCTTCCTCTGGATTAATATACTGTAAGTACGGATATAGGATAAGTATCTGTCGTGTAAATTTAGCATAGGTTGAACTTGATGGGCGTACAGTATGTCTTTTTTCAACCTCATCTACTATGTAACCATGTAACCCTCCCAAGTCCAGTACAATGTCCCAAAATCCGCCTGCAGATTGAATCCGCACTAGTCCGCTGATCCCATGCCAGCTCCCTACCCTGGTGGAATCCGCCATCCATCGGAGGATCATAAAAATGAGAATCCACCAAGGGATTCCGGAATCCGCAACCGCCCCACCACGCATTTCACCTCTATCATTACCCCCTGTGTGAATCTATGCTTTCCAGCTGTCAACCATGGCAACATTTCTCCCCACTTTAAGCCCATGCCACTTAACCATACCACAGACACTCGGTCCTCAAGACCCAGGTGGGATCCACTAGGGGCGAAGATAAACTTTTCTCTCTGCCCAACGGGTAAAGGAAAGTCCTGTGATCCAGATGAACGTGTTACTTTTTCCTAGAAGACAATGGGGAATAAAAATGTAAAATCAGGTCAGATGTAAGCTTCCCCTGCAGCCAGGGATTCTGGGTAATGACATGCTAGTCAGCACACAGTGTACTAAAAAAAACAAACACCACTCGCTCAACGCCTTCACATTGCGTGACTGGGTAGCTGGTGCTAGAGAAGGATTCACTAAACTTTCAACTACTTCGCCAGCTCCCAAAGACACCGGGCGAGCTACGCCCGTCTGGTACGCCGCTGGAGCCAAGCAATGAAACAACTCCCACTGCAAATGGAATAATGCATCCGCAATGGTATTCAAACACTGACCCCCCCACCCACAACCGGACAGGTTTTCAGGATATCTTCGTCTCAGCACAGGTGGCTCAGTCAAAGCCTGAGCCTCTGATTGATTCACCTGTGCTGAAGCAGGGATATCCTGAAAACCTGAACTGTTGGGGTGTCTTGAGGACTGGAGTTGAACAGCCATGCACATTGCAGGCCTATCCCACCTCTCCTATGGCCCGGGCCATAGAGGGGGGGAGCCGTGCTGAGGCGCGCGGACGCTGAGGCTCGCCTGCAGAAGCTGGGCGATTTCATGCCCATACAGGCGAGCCAGCGTCCGCGATCGGAGATGGGGGGAGACTGTAGGGCGGCGGGGCAGTGACGTCGCTGGGCCAATCGCCCGCGACGCACTGACGTCGACGTCACGGCGCCGACGTCACGGCGCCATGACGTTGACGCAGCCCCACTCTCATTGGAGGGTTTCAGCCTGAAAAACAGCTTGGCGCTCGGCTGAAACCTCCAACTCCTCCGCACGCCTGCGGACGCTCGCGTGAGCCCCCTCTCAAGGCATCCTCATTGAGCATGCAGGGGCTCAGCGCGGAGCGTCCGCACGCCTCAGCACGGCCTGTCCATCTATGGACACGGCCTAACACAGCACATTGCAGGCCTATCCCACCTCTCCTAACACAGCACATTGCAGGCCTATCCCACCTCTTCTAACACAGCACATTGCAGGCCTATCCTACCTCTTCTAACACAGCACATTGCAGGCCTATCCCACCTCTCCTAACACAGCACATTGCAGGCCTATCCCACCTCTCCTAACACAGCAAATTGCAGGCCTATCCCACCTCTCCTAAGGCCTTGGCCATGTTTGGCGCTTGCTCGCTCTCGCTTGCTGCCGCTCGCTCTACCAGGAGCTTTTTGCTGTCCTTACAGAGGAGACAGCAAGCGCTTGGGAGGCGGGTATCACTGTGTGTGTGTGTGTCACTTGGTAGCTGTCAGTGTGTGTGTGTCACTGGGGAACATGTGTGTGTGTGTGTGTGCGTGCGTGCGTGCGTGAGTACGTGTGTGTGTGTGTGTGTGTGTATATTATATAATATTTTAAAAATTAAAAAAAAAGACATGTTGTGAGAATAAATTATTTATTAACATTGTGCAACTTTGATAAATATATTCACGCACACACGCACACACACACGCGCACACACACACACACACACACGCACGCACGCACGCACGCACGCACACACACACACACACACACACACAAAGGCACACACACACACACAAAGGCACACACACACACACACACACACATGCATACACTCACACATGCATGCATACACACACATGCATACACATGCACACACACACATGCATACACACACACATGCATACACATACACACACATGCATACACACATGCATACACACACACACACACACATGCATAAGCACACACATGCATACACACACACACATGCACACACACACACACACACACACACACGCACATGCACACACACACACACACACACACACACACACACACACACAATGCACAAACACACACATACACAGACACACACACACACACACAGGAGACATGGATCGGGACAGAAGGGGGACAGGGATCGGGCAGAAGGGGGACAGGGATCGGGCAGAAGGGGGGCAGGAATCGGGCAGAAGGGGGGCAGGGATCGGGCAGAAGGGGAACAGACCGTCAGGGGGCGGGCCGGGAGCGGGCGCGTCACTGGCCGGGGGCGGGCCAGTGACGTCACGGAGCTGGTTCGCCCTCATTGGGCGAACCGCTCACGTGACCGGCCTGTCTCGCCGGCAAGCGGGGGAATTTTAAATTCCCCTAAGACCTGCGCTTCCGCAAGCGCGCGGAAGCGCAGGTGAGCCCCTACTAAAGCCGCTCTAATTGCGGCTGTAGGGGCTCAGTGCTGAGCGGGAGCGCGCGTCAGCACGCTTCCGCAAGCACGCAGGGAACATGTCCGGGGCCTAACACAGCACATTGCAGGCCTATCCTACCTCTTCTAACACAGCACATTGCAGGCCTATCCTACCTCTTCTAACACAGCACATTGCAGGCCTATCCTTAGGGTGACCAGGTGTCCCGGTTTAGCCGGGACAGTCCCGTTTTTTTAACCTCTGTCCCGTTTTTTTAGTCCCTGTCCCGGCTGCCCTGCATGCTGTAAAATGTTCCGTTTTTTCGTGGCTGTTCTGCTTTTGACCATCAGAGCAGGGGGGGCAGCAGAGAGCAGACAATGCATGGAGGAGAGCAGGGGCCGGGTCTGAGCTGCGGAGCCCAGCAGTGAGACCCGGAAGTGTCAATGAGAACTTCCGGTGTCTGCTGCCAGGGCTCAAGATGGCGTCCCCCACCCATGCAGGTATGGTCCAGAATGGGGGACACAGACACACACTCACACAATGGGGGAGGGGGGGGAGAGAGACACAGAGAGAGGCACAGCATGGGGAGAGACACAGAGAGAGGCACAGCATGGGGAGAGGCAAGGAGAGACACAGGCACAGCATGGGGAGAGACACAGAGAGAGGCACAGGCACAGCATGGGGAGAGACACAGGCACAGCATGGGGAGAGACACAGAGAGAGGCACAGCATGGGGAGAGGCAAGGAGAGACACAGGCACAGCATGGGGAGAGGCACAGGCACAGCATGGGGAGAGACACAGAGAGACGCACAGGCACAGCATGGGGAGAGACACAGAGAGAGGCACAGGCACAGCATGGGGAGAGGCACAGAGAGAGGCACAGGCACAGCATGGGGAGAGACACAGAGAGACACACAGGCACAGCATGGGGAGAGACACAGAGAGAGGCACAGGCACAGCATGGGGAGAGACACAGAGAGACACACAGGCACAGCATGGGGAGAGACACAGAGAGAGACACAGGCACAGCATGGGGAGAGATAGAGAGAGGACACAGGCACAGCATGGGGAGAGACAGAGAGAGAGACACAGGCACAGCATGGGGAGAGACACAGAGAGACACAGGCACAGCATGGGGAGAGGCACAGAGAGAAGCACAGGCACAGCATGGGGAGAGACACACAGAGAGAGACACAGGCACAGCATGGGGAGAGACACAGAGAGAGGCACAGGCACAGCATGGGGAGAGGCACAGAGAGAGGCACAGGCACAGCATGGGGAGAGACACAGAGAGAGGCACAGGCACAGCATGGGGAGAGACACAGAGAGAGGCACAGGCACAGCATGGGGAGAGGCACAGAGAGGCACAGGCAGGCACAGGCACAGCATGGGGAGAGACACAGAGAGACACAGGCACAGCATGGGGAGAGACACACAGAGAGGCACAGGCACAGCATGGGGAGAGACACAGAGAGAGGCACAGCATGGGGAGAGACACAGAGAGACACAGGCACAGCATGGGGAGAGGCACAGAGAGAGGCACAGGCACAGCATGGGGATAGACACAGAGAGGCACAGGCACAGCATGGGGAGAGACACAGAGAGAGGCACAGGCACAGCATGGGGAGAGACACACAGAGAGACACAGGCACAGCATGGGGAGAGACACAGAGAGAGGCACAGCATGGGGAGAGACACAGAGAGAGGCACAGGCACAGCATGGGGAGAGACAGAGAGACACACAGACACAGCATGGGGAGAGACACAGAGAGAGGCACAGGCACAGCATGGGGAGAGACACAGAGAGAGGCACAGCATGGGGAGAGACACAGAGAGAGGCACAGCATGGGGAGAGACACAGAGAGAGGCACAGGCACAGCATGGGGAGAGACAGAGAGTCACACAGACACAGCATGGGGAGAGACACAGAGAGAGGCACAGGCACAGCATGGGGAGAGGCACAGGCACAGCATGGGGAGAGACACACAGAGAGAGACACAGGCACAGCATGGGGAGAGGCACAGGCACAGCATGGGGAGAGACACACAGAGAGAGACACAGGCACAGCATGGGGAGAGACACAGAGAGAGACACAGGCACAGCATGGGGAGAGGCAGAGAGAGAGGCACAGGCACAGCATGGGGAGAGACAGAGAGAGAGGCACAGGCACAGCATGGGGAGAGACACAGAGAGAGGCACAGGCACAGCATGGGGAGAGACACAGAGAGAGGCACAGGCACAGCATGGGGAGAGGCAGAGAGAGAGGCACAGGCACAGCATGGGGAGAGACAGAGAGAGAGGCACAGGCACAGCATGGAGAGAGACACAGAGAGAGGCACAGGCACAGCATGGGGAGAGACACAGAGAGGCACAGGCACAGCATGGGGAGAGACACAGAGAGAGAGGCACAGGCACAGCATGGGGAGAGGCACAGAGAGAGGCACAGGCACAGCATGGGGAGAGACACACAGAGAGACACAGGCACAGCATGGGGAGAGACACACAGAGAGACACAGGCACAGCATGGGGAGAGACACAGAGAGAGGCACAGCATGGGGAGAGGCACAGGCACAGCATGGGGAGAGACACAGAGAGAGGCACAGCATGGGGAGAGGCACAGGCACAGCATGGGGAGAGGCACAGAGAGAGGCACAGCATGGGGAGAGGCACAGGCACAGCATGGGGAGAGACACAAAGAGAGACACAGGCACAGCATGGGGAGAGGCACAGAGAGAGGCACAGGCACAGCATGGGGAGAGGCACAGAGAGAGACACAGGCACAGCATGGGGAGAGACACAGAGAGAGACACAGGCACAGCATGGGGAGAGACACAGAGAGAGGCACAGGCACAGCATGGGGAGAGACACAGAGAGAGGCACAGGCACAGCATGTGGAGAGGCAGAGAGAGAGACACAGGCACAGCATGGGGAGAGGCAGAGAGAGAGGCACAGGCACAGCATGGGGAGAGGCAGAGAGAGAGGCACAGGCACAGCATGGGGAGAGACACAGAGAGACAGCATGGGGAGAGACACAGAGAGAGGCACAGGCACAACATGGGGAGAGACACAGAGAGAGGCACAGGCACAGCATGGGGAGAGGCACAGAGAGAGGCACAGCATGGGGAGAGACACAGAGAGAGGCACAGGCACAGCATGGGGAGAGACACAGAGAGAGACACAGACACAGCATGGGGAGAGACACAGAGAGAGGCACAGGCACAGCATGGGGAGAGACACAGAGAGAGGCACAGCATGGGGAGAGGCACAGAGAGAGGCACAGCATGGGGAGAGACACAGAGAGAGGCACAGGCACAGCATGGGGAGAGACACAGAGAGAGACACAGACACAGCATGGGGAGAGGCACAGAGAGAGGCACAGGCACAGCATGGGGAGAGAGGCACAGCATGGGAAGAGGGGCACAGAGTGGGGGGGGGGAGAGATAGACAAAGAATGGGGGGAGAGAGACAGAATGGGGGGGAGACACAGAGAATGGGGGACAGAGAATGGAGGGGAGACAGAGAAAAGGGGGGGGAGACAGAGAAGGGGGGGGAGAGAGAGACAGAGAATGGAGGGGAGAGAGAGACAGAGAATGGAGGGGAGAGAGAGACAGAGAATGGAGGGGAGAGAGAGACAGAGAATGGGGGGAGAGAGACAGAGAATGGGGGGAGAGAGACAAATAATGGGCAGAGACACAGAGAGAGACACAGGCACAGCATGGGGAGAGACACAGAGAGACAGACAGACACAGCATGGGGGGAGAGGCACAGCATGGGGAGAGGGGCACAGCATGGGAAGAGGGGCACAGCATGGGAAGAGGGGCACAGAGTGGGGGGGAGAGATAGACAAAGAATGGTGGGAGAGAGACAGAATGGGGGGGAGACACAGAGAATGGGGGATAGAGAATGGAGGGGAGACAGAGAAAAAGGGGGGGGAGACAGAGAAGGGGGGGAGAGAGAGACAGAGAATGGAGGGGAGAGAGAGACAGAGAATGGAGGGGAGAGAGAGACAGAGAATGGAGGGGAGAGAGAGACAGAGAATGGGGGGAGAGAGACAGAGAATGGGGGGAGAGAGACAAATAATGGGGGATAGAGAGAGACACAGAATGGGTGGGGGAGAGAGAGACAGACAGAGAATGGAGGGGAGGGAGAGACGAGAATAGGGGGTGGGGGGAGAGAGACAGAGAATGGGGGGGGAGCATGGAGGGTAGAGAGAGAGAGAATGGGGAGGAGAGAGAAAATGGGGGAGGAGAGAGATAATGGGGGGGGGGAGAGAGAGAGACAGAATGGAGGGGAGAGAGAGACACAGAATGGAGGGGAGAGAGACAGAGAATGGAGGGGAGAGAGAGCCAGAGAATGGGGGGAGAGAGACAGAGAATGGGGGAGAGAGAGAGACACAGAATGGGGTGGGCGAGAGAGAGAGAGCCAGAGCATGGGGGAGAGAGAGACACACACAGAATGGGGTGGGGGAGAGAGAGACAGACAGAGAATGGAGGGGAGAGAGAGACAAGAATAGGGCGTGGGGGAGAGAGACAGAGAATGGTGGGAGAGAGAGAATGGGGGTTAGAGCATGGAGGGTAGAGAGAGAATGTGGGAGGAGAGAGAGGATGGGGGAGGAGAGAGAGAATGGGGGGAGAGAGAGAGAATGGGGGGAGAGAGCTGAGAATGGGGGGGAGGGGGGAGAGAGAGCAGAGAATGGGGGGGAATGGGAGGAGAGAGAGAATGGGGGGAAGAGAGAGAGAGAATGGGGGCAAGAGAGAGAGAGAGAATGGGGAGAGAGAGAGAGATAATGGGGGGGGAGAGAGAGAGATAATGGG
Source organism: Ascaphus truei (assembly GCF_040206685.1). Lineage (NCBI taxonomy): Eukaryota > Metazoa > Chordata > Amphibia > Anura > Ascaphidae > Ascaphus > Ascaphus truei. The sequence goes on from NC_134499.1 coordinate 12,526,813, forward strand.
GGAAGGGAGGGGAGACAGAATAGGGGGAGAGAGAGAGAATGGGGGGAGAGAGAGAGAATGGGGGGAGGAGAGAGAGAGAGAGAATGGACAGGAGAGAGAGAATGGTGGAGGAGAGAGAGAATGGGGGGGGGGGGTGAGAGAGAGAATGGGCGGGTTTGACAGAATGGGGGAAGACACAGAGAATGGGGGAGAGAGACCGAATGGAGGGGAGACAGAGAGACAGAGAATGGGGGGGAGAGACAGAAAATGGAGGAGAGACACAGAGAATGGGGGAGGTGAGAGAGAGACAGAGAATGGGGAGAGAGAGAGAGAATGGGGGGGGGAGAGAGAGAGAGAGACAGACAAAGAATGGGGGATAGAGAGAGACACAGAATGGGGGGGGAGAGAGAGACAGAGAATGGAGGAGATACAGAGAATGGGGGAGAGGAGAGGGAGAGAGAGAATGGGGGCAGGAGAGAGAGAGAATGGATGGGAGAGAGAGAGAATGGGGGGGGGGTTGACAGAATGGGGGAAGACACAAAGAATGGGGGAGAGACAGAATGGAGGGGAGACAGAGAGACAGAGAATGGGGGGGGGGGGAGAGACAGAAAATGGAGGAGAGACACAGAGAATGGGGGAGGGGAGAGAGAGACAAAGAATGGGGGAGAGACAGAGAATGGGGGGGGGGGAGAGAGAGAGACAGAGAATGGGGAAGAGAGAGAAGGGGGGGAGGGAGAGAGAGACAGACAAAGAATGGGGGATAGAGAGAGACACAGAATGGGGGGAGAGAGAGACAGAGAATGGAGGAGAGACAGAGAATGGGGGAGAGGAGAGGGAGGGAGAGAATGGGGGGGAGAGAGAATGGGAGCAGAGAGAATGAGAGGAGAGAGAGTAAGAGAATGTGGGGAGAGAGAGAGCGAGAGAATGTGGGGAGAGAGAGAGTGGGAGAGAGAGAGAGAATGGGGAGGGGAGACACAGAGAATGGGGGAAAACACAGAGAATGGGGGAGAGGAGAGGGAGAGAATGGGAGCAGAGAGAATGGGAGGAGAGAGAGAGCGAGAGAATGTGGGGAGAGAGAGAATGCGGAGGGGAGACACAGAGAATGGAGGAAGACACAGAGAATGGGGGGATTGAGACAGAGAATGGGGGGATTGAGACAGAGAATGGGGGAGAGAGACAGAGAGAGAATGGGGGGGGGAGAAACAGAAAATGGAGGGGAGAGAAAGACAAAGAATGGGGGAGAGAGATAGACAAAGAATGGGGGAGAGAGAGACAGAGAATGGGGGAGGGAGAGAGACAGAGAATGGGGGAGGGAGAGAGACAGAGAATGGAGGGGAGAGAGAGACAGAGAATGGGGGAGGAAGGCACAGAGAATGGGGGAGAGAGAGAAACAGAAAATGGAGGAGAGACACAGAAAGAGAGGAGACGGAGGGGAGAGGAGAGGGAGAAAATGGGGGAGCGGGGGAGAGAGAATTGGGAGAGTGAATTGGGACAGAGAATTGGGAGAGAGCGAGAGAATGTGTGGGGAGAGAGAAAGGGGGGGAGAGAATGGGGGAGAGAATGAGAATGAGGGGAGGGAGAGAGAGAATGGGGGGAGAGAGAGAGAGAGAATGGGGGGAGAGAGAGAATGGGGGAGAGAGAGACAGGCAAGGGTGGAATGAGAATGTAGGGGTGGGGAGAACGAGAATAGAGGGATATGGGGGGAGGGAGAGAGAAAGGGGTGTTTGTGTGAGAGAAGGGGGGACAGAGCCTGGTAGAGAGACATAAAGGAGAAGGGGCGCAGTTGGTGATATCATTTGTTTTATAATTTTTTTTTTTAATGTGTCCCGGTTTTTTCTTTTGTAAATCTGGTCACCATACCTATCCTACCTCTCCTAACACAGCACATTGCAGGCCTATCCTACCTCTCCTAACACAGCACATTGCAGGCCTATCCTACCTCTCCTAACACAACACATTGCAGGCCTATCCTACCTCTCCTAACACAGCACATTGCAGGCCTATCCTACCTCTCCTAACACAGCACATTGCAGGCCTATCCTACCTCTCCTAACACAGCACATTGCAGGCCTATCCTACCTCTTCTAACACAATTTTAATCCTGTCTGTAAATGTAACTTATGACCCTAATCATATCTCTGACTGTCCATGGAGTGTCTGTAGACCGCATTTGTAACCTTTGCTCATTGAATGCAACTATTTATTATTATAACTCTGACTTTTCTTGTCTGTCTCTTATGTAACAAAAATAACTGTATTTAATTGTAGTTTAAAAATACAGTAAAAATGGCCACTTGTACTGTAGCACTCCAGTAAAACACGATCTCTCACCTTTAGGCTGCGATTATACAGAAACGCCCGCGGCGGCGCAAAAACAAATTTTGAAAACGCCTCAACTGTCTCCCGCTTTGCAGTAGCAAGATGGGAGACAGTAGAATTTGGTATAGCCACTTATCACGTATGTATGAATCTTGTTAGTTGCGCCGCGCAGTGTCGCTACGGGCGACACCACGCACATTTTTCTGTATAATCGCAGCCTTAAGCTGCATACAAGGTGTACAATCGCCGGCTTCATCTTTTATTTAGCACCGAGTGTAAACTTTTCATGTTTCTACGTGCAAACGTATGATGGTCCCACGACAACGCAATGAAAGGGCATGTTTTATACAGCACACGAGCGGACAAATAAATCATGAGACTACACATTTTTCTGCTTGCTTGAAAGCAGCTTTAGTACAGGCTGAAAATGTTCTCCCCCCCCCTCATCCAAAATCCAATCCAGTTAATCCCTCGGCTGCCGGAGAGGCCTGCACTGCAGAGCACTAATAATGATTATCATTTGTATAGCACTAGTATCCCAGAACCCTTTGCAATTCAGCTGCATCGTATGGGAGAATGCAGACACCTCTGGGGTGGAACGTTGCGAGGCACCAAAGATTGTAAACTGGTCCATTAAAGTACTTATTTGTATCCTTTTATTTACCATTTTAATTTTCTCTAATGAAATAAGTGACTGATGTAGCTATACAAACCCGTAGAGACACACGGAGATGGCCATACCCTCGCTAAGAAAGTCACACATCCTGTCCCTCGTGTTCCGTTCCCCTCCTAGATGGTAAGCTCTTCGGGCCAGGGACCTCCTTACTACTGTCTCATTCGTATAACAAAAGAGATCATATATGTTAAGACAATGTTATTGTCCCTCCGTCCCACATTGTACTGGGCGGCGGAATATGTTGGCGCCATGGAAATAAGGGATAATAGTTATAATTTTTCATATGTGTCTATAAATCTCCGTTTCATGTCCAAGACCCCTTCATCTTCGGATGCTGTAAATGCATTTGGACAGTGCTGGAGAATCGATCCATTCAAGTGAGTCGCCCTCCTGACGAAGCACTACGTGCGAAACGCGTAGCGGTCACGTGTGGCTTTTCTTCTCAGAGTTTTGCAGTCGGAGGGAGCAGGTCTCTACACTTCACTCCCCTTCCTCACATAGGGTATGTACCCAGATCGGTCCGGACCCCCTCTGTAGTACATAGTGATTTAGTATTCACCTGTTCCCATCCCCCGTTTGTACTGGTGGTTAACCAGTTATTTTAATACCTTTGTTTTGTTTTGAATCCTTCCCAATCAGTAGACCGTGGTTGTCTATTGTTGTATTATTCCCCTTTACAAGTAATAAAGTGTTTATTATCCCTCAGTGCGCCTGCCTGTCACTTGTTTTTCCTCATTCAAGTGAGTGGGGCTGAAATATTTCCCAGCACAGGGAAGCCGCTTTACATCATATTAAATAGGCTTCAAAATTTCCACCATCGATGTGTAGAGCCCTTTCGAAGACATGACCGCCTTAGTCTACCTAGGAATTCCTTTTATTACCGTAAAAAAATTTTTTTTACACGGAATCCCCCCCAAAATCTATGCATATGTTGCCTTCAAAAAAATGGCGGCACCTTTTATATGGGAACGATGATCGAAATAGCACTATAATAATCTCAGCCCAACCTGTGTTGGGACGTCTCCTATTTTGTTGTTGAGTTGGCTTACTAAAGGCATAATTTGCCTGACCAATTGTGCGTCCCCAAGCGCATCATATCCCCATTAACTGTGTTCTGCTTATTTCCCTTACGTCTCGGAGCATTTTCCACGTTAGCGGGATTCGCCGCGGTGAGTAACACGCACTTCTTAATCGCAGCTCACCATTTAAAGGTGCAATCACTGGGAGCCGGAAGGGGACAATTTTCCCGCAGCCATCTAAGGTAAATTGTTTAGGGATTTTAGGGTAAAGTGTTAAGGGTTTTAGGTTTAGGGGGTTAGGGTAAGGTGCTAGGGATTTTAGGGTAAGGGCTCCGATTAGGGTTTTTAGGGTAAGGAGTTACAGTTTAGCTTTTTAGGGTAAGGAGTTACAGTTTAGCTTTGTAGGGTAAGGGGTTTTAGAGTAAGGGGCTAAGGTTTTTAGGGTGAAGATTATTGTTAGCATTAGGGGTTAGGTGGTTAGCTTCGCGGTGAGACGGCTGGCGGCGAGCTGCCTTTGGCTGCGGATGTCAAAGTGTACGAGCCTCGGGACACTGGTATCCGAAGAAATCTTAACAGCGCCAAAGCAATACAGTCTGAGCAGCATGTGCTTCCTTCTTTTAGCAACAGTCAGTCCCTCCCGTAACAAATTCACAGGGGCAGGGTGAGGCCCAGGGTCTCCTGTTACATCCAGAGTGTCCTTGGAGAGCCTGAGGAGGCTGCGGCGCTACTTTCATGCAACTCTGCTACGGGCGCCGCACATCCGTCGCACCTAGGCACTTACACGCTGCGGCTGCCGCCCTCCTTCTGAACCGCAGCGTCAAATGACACTGTGGACATCCCCAACGCATGTCATTGCGTTGCCATGGTAACGCGACGTCATGACATTTGACGCTGCGAGGTCGTGTTGCCATGGCAACGAGACGTCGTGCCACGTCACTTTGGTGATGTCAGCATGCATCATTTGACGCCGCGGTTCAGTAGGAGGAGGGCGGCAGCAAGGATGCGCGCCAACACATGTAAGCGCCTTCCCATCAGGCTCGATAGGCTCGAGAGCGCGGCGAATGTATATGGGGGCGGATATTTTTGCCGCCATAGGCCCGGGCCTGACGGGAAATCTGCCACTGGTCCCGCACCATTAACCCCTAAAAGGCCATGTTAAACCCATAGGGGGGCAACATATGTATAACTTAAAACCAAGCTCATTTCTCTTGGATACTGTTGCAGTTTTATTACCCCACAGGTATCCCATATTGTTTGAGTGATGCATTTCACTGCAGCCCTTGTTACGTTCCCTTTGAAACCATTAAACACCATTATTATTCTACCCTCAAAACCCTTATTGTCCTACACAAAGATATTCAGAATATTGCTTTGGCTGGAACGGTGCTTTGTGCTACTTTGAGCAGCCGAGAGTAGCTTCATTATCACGGATTCCCTGTTCAGCTCAGTTGGCCTTCATTCCACGTCTCGGACGTCTCATATTTAATTGGAGAGTAAACTGCTTATGGCTCCCGTGTATCCCATAACATTCGTCTTCATTATTGCCATGCGTCGCCTGACAACATCATTGTGTGTTCTGGACACGTTTGCCTTTGTAAATACATCACCTCGGGGCAACGTTTACCAAAATGATTTTACATCATGTTGTATATTAATTGACTTTTCCATAACAGTTGGTAGAGGATTTAATTTAGGTTTGACTGCTGTTAAGTATGGAAATGAAAATATTTAGGACAGAATATCACTTTAACAGATATTGTAAGAAAGGCTGCATTATATAGAGTATATATTAATATTGCCCTAATCATATCAGTCTCGGGATCCTAACTTCTAACTTTAACGCTCAGAGGCAGCAGCAATGAGCGAAATCAGCAGCTGGATACCTCTACTGCTCTGTGTAACCTTTGAGCTACTTCAGGGAAACCCGATCACTATGTTTTGTGTCTGCATTTGTTCACAATTCATCCATGTACATCAGCTTGTGCTTGACCTGTCCAGTTTGCAGCATGCCCTGACCATGGTCAAGTTTGACCTTACCCCAGTATTGACCTTTTTAAACCGTACTCTGCTTAATTACCCAATGTTTCCATTTCCAGACTGCCCCGACCTCAACCTGCGTTGTCTTTGCATTTGTATCACCTTCTTTATCCTGTGTTTACCCCGAGAGACCCAACAAGTTTTTATGGGTTCTGCTTCTTTGAAAATAGAAACGCCTTGTCTACCGATGACTTCCCAGCAGAGAAGACACTGGGAGGTGATCACATCCGGAACATTAATGGAGAAGTGACGCCCAGCTGTTGGTCTATAAAGTACTTCTCCTTGGATATATCACTCCTCCCTAACCAAACACGCCACCTTTCGGAAAGACTAAAATCTTGGTAGCTCAGCCACCCAGAAACATAAGGTACGGGATGATAAAACAGAAACCCATCCAAATGACAGAGAGCAGGTGGTATGTAAAATAAAATCCTCTTCCTGTTTGCGTGTTCAATCCAAGACTGTTACTAAAGACGTTTGCTCTCTCTACTTTCTCCCCCTCTCCATCAGCTCAGAGAAAATATTACGCACCCTTCCACATTGCTTCCAGCTTCTGTAATTTGCAGTTAGACTCGCCAGCTCTGGTTTTGGCAGCTACATTTTTATTGCTAATATCGTCCACGATCTTCTCCTACTCCAATGCATTTTAATGTGAATATAGAGAAGAGGTTAATTGCTAGAATAATAACAAGCATGGTCTTGCTTTTGTGTTATGGATGGCTGCTTTCTCTCACACAGCAAGACTCATTCTTCATTGTGTCATTTGTTTAATTTTATTCCGTGCTACCAAAAAAAAGGATTTAGTAAACAGTAGGCATGGGTCATTTAGCCCATATTACCATTGGCCATACTTACTGTAGTGCAAAGTTCAAGCTCCTGTATTGGCGATATGTTTGGTTCAAGTTGTCATAACTACTGCGTTACATGAGGCAGTCAGCACTGCCCGCCATTTTTTTTTTTTTACTTAAGACCACTTCTTGGAATGGGACATGCGGTCGTGGCCAAAGGACCCTACGCCACAGCAGCTGGACACCCAGCGACCGGCAGCTTCGCCAATAAACATTCTGAAAAAATACAGAGAATTTCCAGAAATATTACAAAATTCAACAATAGCATAATGCAATTCATCTTTACAGTACTATATTGAAGACCCAAAGGGGGGCCAACTGATAATTCAACAGGTCTTCATTTGGATAAATGAGATAAGAGCAAACATGTCAAGATAGAAATAAGTATTATGCATCTAAATATCTATCTCTAGTTGAAAATAAGAGAGCCACACTGACTTTTTCTTTTACCACAAGTCAGTGAGGAAGAAGTCTTCCATCTGCTCTCCTCCTTCCCCTTTACCACCTGCCCTCTCGATCCTATCCCTTCATATCTCCTCTGCTCACTCTCCATCGCAATTATTCCATTACTAACTTCTCTCTTCAGCAAATTTCCATCCACCTTCTAACATGCTTCGGTAACACCTATCCTAAAGAAACCTTCTCTCTATCATACATCCCCTACCAGCCATCACCCTATCACCCTATCTCCCTATCTCCCTTCTGCCATTTCCATCCAAACTCCTTTATAACCCCGTGCTGGACTTTCCCTCTTCTAACTCTATTTTATTAGACAGCAGTCTGGATTCTGTCCACTCATTCTAAGAACCAGAGGAGGAGAAAACACTCCCTGGAAAGGAGAGGAGTAATATATATATATATATATATATATATATATATATATATATATATATATATATATATATATATATATATATATATATATATATATATATATTATTTATTTATTAGACAAAAAATAAAAAACTGTGTTAGAATTAACAAAATCTAATAAAAATGACTAAAATATTAACAGAAGGAACCTATAACCCACTGATCCTGTAAATAGAAAAATAACTAAACACAATAAAATATACTTAGTCCTTGTATAAAGTCCAAGCAAGAAATAAAAAATCAATGATCCAAAGTGGAGATTTGGGAGTTCCTGGCATCCTTCTCCACAAGGGAAACTGATCCCAGAGATAATCTGTAAAAAGATAAAAGGGAAAAGAGAGGCGCACTCTCCTGGTGTAATATTGCTTGAACAATTTATTACACTGATAAAAACAATTGTGGTTCAACTCACAAACAACGGCTGATAGCTCGCAGATTTGAGTATAATACTCAGACAGTCCCCAGCTCGGCTCAGTATACTCCTCGCTGTCTCTCCGAGTGTAGTTCGCGTTGTGTGTCATCCGTTTTGCAAACAAGTTCCCCTGTGTGGAAGATGCTATGGAGTGAGCCCTTAACCAAATCAATAGGAGCTTGTTAGGTGTCCAGTATATTTTACAATTGTGTTTCAGCTAGTCTTGGCTGTTTGGAGGGTGGCAACCTCCTACTTCATTGAAGCTCACCCCCTCCCACATTTAAATGGTTGAGGGCTCACTCCATAGCATCTTCCACACAGGGGAACTTGTTTGCTTGCAGGATGGTTGTGACAACTCTAATACAGAGTGCTTTTCCTGGTAATGTACAGGTTAATAAAGGCTTCAATCAGACTTAGAACTTTGCAACTAATATTGACAGATTTACTATAAATCATTCTTCCTGTTATTATACAGGTTACTAAGAATTTATATTAGCGTTAGGGACCCCTGAATTGTGGTCTGCCATGCCGTTGGCTCAGGGGCTTACAACAATTTTGGCCAAAAATGTCAAACTAAAAGACCATTTTACTTAATAGATATTTATACATATATATTTAGGCACTGTACCATGTATGAGTTTCACTGGATGTGCTAAAACTGAGCTTTGTCTGTGTTTTATGTTCTGTCTCTGGCCCCAATAAACATTGCAATAAACAACATACACCCCCTGTGTCCCCAACAACCCCTATACCCCCATTACATATACACTGGCGACACACTTTATTCGAGCTCGGCTAGTCCCACGAATTCGGGTATACCCGGGTGTATTGAGGTTTGTGACTGTTTTCTGCCCGAGTGCATTGAGGTATTTTCCAGGCAGGGTTAGAAGCATTTTGTTCCCGCTGGCTGCAATACTGCACAGTATATATATATATATACTGCATTACAATTCATGAATTTATGCCATCTGGTAGACACGCGAAGCATTGCAGCCTATTAAATCCTAATCATTATCATTTAACAGATCAGCCGCCCGTCAGCCAGGCATGAACCCAGGCTGGGAAGGCAAACGAAACGGGGCTTGTCAGAGGTGAGGAGCGGCGCATTCCAGGTATCTGCCAGGTACATACTGGGTATTTGCTCGAATAAAGTGTGTCGGTGCAGTATCACATTTTTGGGATGCACAGCAATGATACTATAGGCCGGCGGTGGCCCTCGGGTGTTCCCTGCAGGCCTGCAGTACCAATTCAGTGCACCCCAAAAAAAATAACAACACATAAATACACCACCCTTAACACATACAGTATAGTAATGTGCAAAATTAATATTATCCACATATGGATAATAGTGAATTTGCCCATTTAAATTACATAAAGAAAAATAAATACAATAAATACATATTGCACTCATGGCCGGCTGGCACAATGAAGGCCATCCTCATCTTCATCACCGTCCATGCCCCCTTCGATGCTGCTAAACATAAATAAGAATAAAAACAGCGAATGTAATGTCCCCTAACCCCTTAATCATCATAGCAGTTATTAACCGCTACAGTCATTAAGGTGTTAACCCACCCTCATCCACCACTCGGGAGGCCCGTTCTCCTCGGTGTCTGCCTTCAAAATGAGACGACATAGGCTTTTATAGGCCTATGACGTCACATTATCGTCATATGTTTCCCACGGCCCTGATTGGGCCGTGAAAACCATGTGATTTTGGGGGGAAAATTTAATTTTGATGACGTCATTTAAAGGCAATGATGCCAGCCAATCAGAATGGCTGTGCTTTAATTGCCTTTAAGACGTCGTCATGAAAAGAAAGATGGCCAGCCTCACATGGTACGGTAGCCAATCAGAGCGTGGGAACTACATCCCTACTCTGATTGGCTCTAGTAGACCATGTGACAGAGGCTTTGGGGAGAACGGATGTGACGTCATTCAAAGCCTGTCACATGGTACTGTCACATGGAATTAGAGCACCAGTTATTATTCACAAACATTTAGGGGCCCTTGCTATAAGCTTTAATTTAAAAAAATTGCCTGGCCATTTGATTTGCCTGTTTTTTGAGCGTTGCTATCACGGTATTCATAAAGCCTCGATTACCTGTGATAGCAAAATTCCCAAAATGGGCGAGTAGCCGGCGACGTGATGATTGCCTCTCTGAAAAGAGCTTACCCGGCGATTTCTTTCAGCTGCAGAGAGCTGCACAGAGAGAGCCGCCTCTCACTGCGCATATCTCGCCAGCTCTCAATTTTTTTAAATATAAAATGTAATACTAGTGTAGATGAGGAGGGAGACTCCGGAGAAGAATTGCATTGATTTGAGGTCCGGGGACCCCCTGCTTCCCGAGATAGAGTACATGCTTCGTTATGGGGTGCCGGTATCTCCTATGCATTTTATTCCCATGGTCACGTGACGCGGGACATTTAAATACATAGGAGATACCAACACCCCATAACGGGGCCTGTATCTCGGGAAGCAGGGGGTCCCGGACCTCAAATCAATGTGTTTCTGCTCCGGAGACCCCTTGCTCATCTACACTAGTATTATATTTTATATTAAAACAGCTGCTACCCACAATAAATAGAAAAGGGGGAGGGAGTTGGGAGTAATCACAAAATCATACTAATTGAGTAAATAATGAACTGAATGTACCCACAATAAACATTAAACACAACACTAAAACTCACCTCATCTACCCCCACATGACTAATACCAGAGGCCACGGGTGTCCAGGGGTCCTCAGGTGATCCCTGCGGGTGTCCTCAGGTGGACCCCATGGGTGTCTGGAGGCCCTCAGGTGTCCCCACAGGTGTCTGGGGGTCCTCAGGTGGTCCCCATGGGTGTCTGGGGCCCTCGGGTAATCCCTGTGGGTGTCCGGCTGTCCTCAGGTGGTCCCCGCGGGTGTCTGGGGGCCCTCGGGTGGCTACCACGGGTTTTTGCTGGCCTGTGGTACCACTCCTGTGGCAAAAAAAATGTGCAATACATTGAAATAAATACACCGCCTCCCCCCCCCACCCAACACATACAGTACAGTAATGGGCAAAATAACTATTATCCAGATATGGATAATGGCTCATTTGCCCATTATAAAATAAAACATTAGCCAGCCAGCATAAATAAAGTAAATAAACTTTCTACTTACCCCTGCCATCATGAAGGGCATCCTCATCAGCATACGCCAAGTCCTGGGGGTCCTCAGGTGGTCCCTGTGGGTGTCTGGGGGCCCTCGGGTGGTTCCCGTGGGTTTCTGCTGGCCTGTGGTACTCCAGATGGCGTTGGATTACGGGTGATGACGTCACGGTACGAGAGCTTGCAGATACAGCGGGATTCTGAGGGTGAAGGCTTCTAAAGGTAAGAGAAATATTGAATGTATGTAAATGTCTTTTTTTTCAGTTTTTTTTCATTGTATTTATTTATTTTTATGTTTGTGATTGCCCATTGACTGATAATGTATTAATCTGTGCCCCTTTAGGGTACAGATAAATACAGTGACAGTCAATGCATTTTTTTGTCAAATGCTTATTTTGAATTGATTGAAATTGTTTCTATTTGTTTTTATTGTTTGGATTCAATTGTTTGGAATTTGGATGGCTTGTTTTTAGTACATTTTAGGATTGGTTAGTGTTTTAAATTAATTATTTATTTTGTTGGCTACTGGTTTGAATTCATTAAATGTTTTGTTGGCTAGTGTTTAAAATGAATTAATTGTTTAATTGGTTAGTGCTTTTATTTATTAAATTGATTGGTTGGCTAATGATTTTATTTATTTCATTGGTTGGCTAGTGCTTTAATTTCTTGAATTGGGGTGTTTAGGTTCTTGTGTATATCTTTAATTATTGTGTATTTTTGGCCTTCATGCTTTTTTATTAGGGTGACCATTGACTGCTATTATGGCTTATCATGCCCTTATTATTATTATATTATTATTTTTTTGCCACAAGATTGGTACCTCAGGCCAGCGGGGACCCGCAGGGACCACCAGAGGAACCCTGGCCACCCGTTGGGACCACCTAAGGACCCCCAGACACCCACGGGGACCACGGGTGAAGGGGGTATTTGGCTCTTGGTGGGTAGTGGGAGGGGTTAACCCCTTCATTGCCTTAGCGGTTAGCCGCTAAGGTAATGAAGTTGCAGGTACATGCATTTTTATTGCATAGGATTCATGACGGGGGTCTCCGGTGCTGAAATTAATAGATATCAGCTCCGGAGACTCCCGGCATCAATCCAATGCAGAAAAAAAGTCCTGTATCGCCGCCTCTCAGCAGCTTCACCCCAGCCTCACCCCAACTTTTCCTGGCGTGAGGATTTTGGGAGAAACTCGCCATTCTAGAGCCGTGATAAGCCCCGATAACCTTATCGCGGATACTAGAATGGCACGAGTTTCAGAACCTGCCGATAAGCAATCTTTTATTGACGGCTGAAAAATTTAGCGATTCATTCATTTATCGCCCACTTATCGAGGCTTACAGAATCACAGTAGGCATTTTGGCCGATAAGTGCTAGATAAGTGGCTTATGAACGCTTATAGCATACGCCCCTTAGTGTTCTTTGAGGCTGACAGCCATAGTATCTGGTTATCTTTTACGACCTTCTAAACCAGGGTTGTGCGCAAACAGGGCTGGAGATTCTCTGCGGGGAGCGCAGGGTTTACAGAGGCCCCGCGCGCTTCTTGAAGGCATTTAAATTAAATGTCGGGGAAACGGTGAAGGTCTCTGTTAACTTCACTTACCTTAGCTCAGACAGCTTCTGGAGACGCGTCGCCATGGCAACGTCATGACGCCAGAACGCCGGCATGAAGGTAAGGAGGGGGGGGCGCGACGAGAGGGGGACAACCAGCAGGGGGGTGCAGGGGGAAAAGATCGCACTCCCCTGTTCTAAACAACACATATATCAAGTTTAGTGGACCATCCGTGATAGCCCCCTCCCAATTAAGTCCTCTTTGAAGACCAGCACAGACCCATGAAAGGGCTTGACCTGTCATAACCCCAATATATTGTAATTTTAAATCCAAATTGTTGCACCATTAAACCCTGAGGCACCAGATGTATTAAAATACATAATATCTCATGATATTATCATGACATATCTCATGGCGGTTTTTGATGAATCCACGCGGATTGAAACCGACCCAATCCGTGTGCGGATTTTACACCGCGAAACGGATTGTGAGTTGAAATTTCGGGAAATGGATTTACGCGGATTTGTCCATCTGTGCTCCTGACTTCTTTTATTTTTAACACACATTCCCAGCTCGCTCAAACTCCCACACCCACCACATCATGAATATATATTTATGTCAACAAGAGAGCTACTGAGCGTGGCAATTGTATATAACAAGAGACAGGGGGGGCCCAATGCTACATCCCATTGACAAAACATATATGGTAAAAAGTATAAAGTAAAATACTTCAATAATAATATTAAATACTTGGTTATTTAGTTAACCCTTTGGCCAAAGCGTCATAAGCCTGCATACCAACGCCAAGGTATAACCAAATTAATAAATTCTTTTATATCTATAAAGGAGAAAAGAACCGCTCATCCATGTATGTATGTGTATTCATATAAAGAACAGGTGGGAAAAATGGCTTGTATAACAGAATTGATCCCAAGAGGATCAAGAAGGCTCCCTCATATATAGAGCACTCAATGTTGGAGTTCAGTAATTAGACTAACAGTGGTCTACCAGATAAGTACTGTTGATAGGTCAAAATAAGCCTATCGTGACCGGAAAAGGCTAGGGAAAAAAAACCCTAACCCTTTTTTTCCTAGCCTTTTTCAACAGTACATTGAGTGCTCTATATATGAGGGAGCCTTCTTGATCCTCTTGGGATCAAGTCTGTTATATAAATTATTTTATATCCTGAAACTGAAAACTCAGAGACACAAAACACACACACACACACACACACACACACACACACACACACACACACACACACACACACACACACACACACACACACACACACACACACACACACACACACACACACACACACACACACACACACACACACTTTCTTGAGTTTCCACTCCCCACCTTTTTTAGATTGTAAGCTCTTTGGAGCAGGGAAACTGTTTATGCCATTGCTAGTTCATATTTCAGCCCCATTCCAATAATGACACAATGACTATATTTACTTTAATTACTTAAATAAAAAGGTGCTGGAACCAGGATCGCGCACAATATAAGAAAAAGCTCTTTCTCTGTCATATTTTTTAGTATAATTATAGCGGGATGTTTTTGGAAATTAGGTTCAAAATGCTATTGCCTCACTAATTAACCGGGGCAGAATGCCTCTGAATCCGGCAAAGTGCCACTCGTGCCTTCAAAATCCCCGCAGGAGGTCAAGGTGACACGCAAATATAGCCCTTATTCCAGGGGTTCCCATCTCCAGTCCTCCAGACATCCCAAACAGGTCAGGTTGTCAAGATATCCCTGTTTCAGCACAGGTGGTTCCACTGATTGAGCCACCTGTGCTGAAGCAGGGGTATCCTGAAAACCTGACCTGTTTAGGGTGTCTGGAGGACTGGAGATGAGAACCCCTGCCTTGTTGCATGGCACTGGCTTTTAATAGACTCCTTGCTTTTGAATTACGATGCGGTGTGCAGTCTCTCCAGCCAGCCTTTAAATCTCAGCTGGGCAGTAAATCTTAGCAGTGCATTATTTCCCAGGGCACAGAGATAAGGCGTCTCTTGTGTTTGCCATTGTGGAGAAAGTGAAAGAGATGGCGTTGAGTATGTCAGGGTTTGTGTTTGACTTGCACTAAGCAGCCAAATCAATTGTTCGCTGTGTTGCTGTAGCACAGGCGTACGCTGGCATCGGCACAGACTTGCAGCTCTTTGTGTCTGTCCTCAGCTAACCTTTTGCTGATGCATGCACAGAGCAATGCACGAAGCAGCTGCACCCACCTGTTCTGCGTCTCAGGGGTGTGTGTATAATTGTCGCAAGAACGTTGAATTGGTGTTTTTTTTTTAATACCAATGTAGCATCACTTTGCGTCAACTTTGTTACCCCCTTGTATGCTTGAAGGATTTGGGGAGCGGTTATAGTAGCAGTAAGGGAGGAGTTATGGGAGAACATAGTGGAGGATTTAGGTGGGGATTTAGGGGAGGAGTTATAGGGAGGGGTTATGGAAGCAGTTAGGGGAGGAGTTATAGGAGCAGTTAGGGTAGGAGTTTTAGTTAGTGGTTATAGGAGCAGTTAGGGGAGGAGTTATAGGGGGTGGTTATAGGAGCAGTTAGGGGAGGAGTTATAGGGAGTGGTTATAGGAGCAGTTAGGGGAGGAGTTATAGGGGGTGGTTATAGGAGCAGTTAGGGGAGGAGTTATAGGGAGTGGTTATAGGAGCAGTTAGGGGAGGAGTTATAGGAGCAGTTAGGGGAGGAGTTATAGGAGCAGTTAGGGGAGGAGTTATAGGAGCAGTTAGGGGAGGAGTTATAGGAGCAGTTAGGGGAGGATTTATAGGAGCAGTAAGGGGAAGAGTTATAGGAGCAGTTAGGGGAGGAGTTATAGGAGCAGTTAGGGGAGGATTTATAGGAGCAGTAAGGGGAAGAGTTATAGGAGCAGTTAGGGGAGGAGTTATAGGAGCAGTTAGGGGAGGATTTATAGGAGCAGTTAGAGGAGGAGTTATAGGGAGTGGTTATAGGAGGACTTAGGGGAGGAGTTATAGCGAGTGGTTATAGGAGCAGTTAGGGAGGAGTTATAGGGAGAGGTTATAGGAGCAGTTAGGGAGGAGTTATAGGGAGAGGTTATAGGAGCAGTTAGGGAGGAGTTGCTTGACACAGTATTATATGATGTATCAAAATTAGCCTTTGCAAGTGGTCCTGTTTTCACATAGAAACCAGCAATGGGAATGTGTAACCTTGAGGACGATGGAACAAGCATCAGTGACTCTTTTGATATATGAGTTAATATAAAGTCAACGCTACAGAAATGTCTCTCAGGTTTTAGGAAGTGAGCGACAATCATAGCAGAGGACAAAACCACAGAGAGGCGTCCGTTACCGTTCCACTTACCTGCTTTTTAGCACTTCGTAAATGTGTGTATGTGTGTGTGTGTATACACATTCACACACACACATACATAAATGTTGGACCACACTCACAGGACACAGAATGAATATGATAGTTTTTTGTATTAAATTCACTCAGAGACCTTTCTCAAGATAATTATGTAGTGCAACATATTCCACTTATATACCCCAACTAGACACCAAGAAAACGGCATGCGTTCTGTTCTGAAATGGCTCTCTTTCATCTTACTACATAAAAGCAGTAAATATAGGATTCCCTGTGATGTTTCTTATTGTGCCTTTCATCCCCAAAATGGCAAAGCTATTAAAGCTGTGATACCGTGTCGCAGGCCAGAGAACAACTTTTTGTAAAGAATTTAACAATCTAATTGGCTTCTGTAATCAGAGGTGATACTATGGGGGTGGCAGAGGTGAAAATTGCCCCCCCTACAGAATACTCCCACCTCCACTCCCCCATCTGTGCTGCTGGGTCCTGGCTGTCGTGGCACCGACTGCAACAATTTGGGGCAACCGGTGGTGTGGGGGCTAGCCACACAAATGCAGGGGTGCTCGGACTGGCCTGTAAGGTCCTGCCCTCTGCCTTCTCCGCAGTTGTATGTAGGGAGGACCATGCTCTTATGGGGTAGGATATAAAGTCCCAACGCATCCCTGTGTACCATGGAGAGAGAGGGATGCAGCCCCTTCTCCATGGTACCCACTCCCTGCCTTCCCCCATGTCTCACACTCCCATGTCACCATACTCCCATCCCATGTCACCCAACTCCCATCCCATGTCACCCAACTCCCCTCCCATGTCACCCAACTCCCCTCCCATGTCACCCAACTCCCCTCCCATCTCACCCAACTCCCCTCCCATGTCACCCAACTCCCCTCCCATGTCACCCAACTCCCATCCCATGTCACCCAACTCCCATCCCATGTCACCCAACTCCCATCCCATGTCACCCACGTCCATCCAAGGTCACCCAACTCCCATCCCATGTCACCCACGCCTGTCCCATGTCATCCACGCCCGTCCCATGTCACCCACGCCTATCCATGTCAGCCACGCCCATTCCATGTCACCCACGCCCATTCCATGTCACCCACGCCCGTCCCATGTCACCCACGCCCATCCCATGTCACCCACGCCTGTCCCATGTCACCCACGCCCATCCCATGTCACCCACGCCCATCCCATGTCACCCACGCCTATCCATGTCAGCCACGCCCATTCCATGTCACCCACGCCCATTCCATGTCACCCACGCCCGTCCCATGTCACCCACGCCCGTCCCATGTCACCCACGCCCATCCCATGTCACCCACGCCCATCCCATGTCACCCACGCCCATCCCATGTCACCCACGCCCATCCCATGTCTACCAACTACCATCCCATGTTGCTATCTAACTCCCAGGTCACAGGTCATGTTTTATAGTTGTTTCCATGTTGAGGTATTTTGTATTGTTGAGGATATGAATCTAGTAAGAGCGGATTTGTATATTACTTTAATGTCATATTACGTCTTTTTGAATTGATTTGGTAAGTTTTTTTAAATGTACTGTTTGATTTGAATTAATGTCAATTTTGCTCGACTAATCATATATGTATTAATTTCCTTCTATTCAGGGCTTATAACCCGCATGTACGTTCAGTGCTATGCTCGGCACTAAGGTGTGGGCGGGCTGCTAAGTCTTTACTGTGGGGTTGTTGAGTGGGGAAGAGTGGCAGCTCATGAGTGTTGACCTGGGCTCCCGAGTTGTTGAGCAAGGGTGGATGGGGGGTGTTGGAGCACCTGCAGGCCTGGGGCGGAAAGAGGCAAAGGAGGAGGGCCCAGCTGGGTGGAGGAGAACGGCCAATCACAAAAGTTGTACCCAACTTCTTATATCGACCAGGTGGGCCCCCCAGTGAAACGAGCCTGTGACTGTTCTACCCCCCACCCACCCCCCTTGTCGGTGGCCCTGGCTGAGGTGGTTTTTAAGGGTTGAGGGATGTGTTGGAGTCTGAGGTTGTCGAGATTTGGGCGGGGGGTGAGGCCAAATAATGTAGAAGCTTTTTTATAATAACGGCATCTACTAGTCTACAAGAGAGCTCTTCAACAGGCGCCTGCCATGGGACCTTCATGTGGCCCTTGGACTCTCTGCTCCTGCCAATTTCATACTAGCTACTTAGGCAGCGAATTGAAGTTTATCACACTCAAACCCAGTTATGTTAAGGTAATGCAAATATACATGGTACAGATGTTATGCTGGCAAAATGTTGAAATCTAATAATCTGTAGGTATTTAAAAGTATCTAAAATGACATTACAATAAACTTGTGGCCCTTTTACTCCTAAAGGTTTCATGATCTGGCCCTTTTGGAGAACTAGATGAAGAGCCTTCGTCCAATGGCAAAGGTTCTGTATCTTCTATATTCATAGTTTGGGGATTTAATTATAATTTCTTACATCATGTATTTACTTTGCCTACTTTATGGCTGGATGATACATTGTGTTAACATCTTATTTTTGTGTATTATTTATCAGGGCATTTATCATTTGTTTTATTATTTTACTCATTATGTGGCACCAAATTGTATAGAAGATGTTAGATGGCCGAGTATTTTC
This sequence comes from Ascaphus truei, assembly GCF_040206685.1. Lineage (NCBI taxonomy): Eukaryota > Metazoa > Chordata > Amphibia > Anura > Ascaphidae > Ascaphus > Ascaphus truei. Next base: position 12,545,606 of record NC_134499.1, read on the forward strand.
TCCTTGCTTCAAGATACGGTATAAGATGTTGAATAAGACGGAGACTTTAATCAGGACTGGAAATGCAAACCATCAATCCTGGAAAACGATACGCCATGTCGTTTCCCAGGTAAAATATATATTTTAAATAATCATGCCACACGGCAACGTTGATTTCCAGTCCTGGGAATACAAGGATTGTTTTTATCAGTGAGAAACGACCTGTCGCTGGGATTGAGGAAACCATCACATCTTAATTATCCTTGCGTGTTTTTTTTTTTTTACCTTTCCCTTGGGGGGGCGGGAGGAGGACTGTGAGAGGGTTTCCTTGAGAGCAAAGGACAAGAGGCGTTAAGAATGTGCGTCTCCGGAGATGAACTCTGATAGTTACTGTATCTGCAAGAGGAATATTCCTCACTTAGATTGTTGACCCTCTCACTGCCCCTTGGGCAGGTCCTACTCTGTATCCAGTGGTGGATTTCCCATCAGTCCCGGGCCTAGTGTGGCAAAATTTGGGGACAGCAAAAATGTCCGCCCCATATACTTTTGCCACGCTCTCGGGCCACGCTTGTGCTCGCCACAAACCAAGACCGGACCACGGAGCTGAGGTGGGGATGTGAATACACCGACCTTAGGCCACGAAGCCGGTTCTGGATTACGCAGTTCATAGTCGTTCATAGCAGGGTCAGGGTTGGAGAGGCCAGGGTAATCCTTTGACACGCCAGGGTCTGGGTTGGAGACAGTAGAAACATCGTAATCCAAGCAAGGGTTCGGCAACGGGAAATCAAGTGTGCTCCGCTTCAGCGTAGGAGCTGCAGTAACGCGGGAAAGGCCTCTGCGCGAGGAGCGGGAACGGCCCATGGTACCGGTCTCAACAAAGGGAGAAGGAGACCGGAACAGATACACCGCCAGGCAGCGCTGGTTTGCACAGGAGTCCAAACGAGGCCCCAGCGTGGCGAGAGAGCAGCAGATCTAGGACTCAATAGGCAGACCTCTGCTATAGGAAAAGGCAGCAGGTCACAGGAACCAGGAACAGGGATTAGGAACCAGGAACAGGACGGCCAAACAGGTAGCTTGTGGCAAACACAGTAACATCCTATGAAGTAGGACTATGCTCGGCACTGAGGCAATGTAAGAGAGCAGTATAAGAAGGCCAGCGGGCTAATCCCAGGAGAAAGGTGTGAGGGCATTCCTCCAATGAGAGAGCACCGAGGTAGGACTGCAGTAATTGCCAGCACAGGTGGATGTGAGGGGAGGTTGTCTGGAAGCAGCACAGTTCTGTAAGGAAAGGGTTTCCACCAAACCCAGGAACGGATTCCTTACAGGGACCTGATGGAAACTCACTTAGCTGTTGCGGCCGCCTCCTTACCTGCTGCCCGCCTCCTCCTTCTGTACCGTGGCGGCATTTGACCAATGTGATGTCACAGCTTCTTGTCGCAGCGTCAAATGACATCATGGTGTCGCTTTACCATGGCAACGCAACACCGTGCAAAGTCACTGGGGGGCGGCAGCAAGGAGGTGGCCACAACAGCTAAGTGCCATGGGGTGGCGAATTTTTAATTCTGCCCCTCTCCGTATGAATTTAATTCTCTGTCTATAAACCCCCAGTATATAGAGGGAGAACGTAAAGCAGCAATCCCCCCCCCTACCCCTCCCATCATTTTTTACTCTCCTGCAGGTGATGCACGCAGAGGTAACGACAGGAGGCTTAAGTTTGGAAAAGTACATGCAGGCTTTTATTCAGCCAAAGTTCAGCAACTCAAAATCCAGCTCTTTTCTCATCCCCTGTAAGTAAAAGTCCATATATACGAAGATAACATTGTAACACACGTCGGACCCAGTGTCCCCCTGCAATCCCGGAACAGCAACACTGTGGGCTGTACGCCACCTGCCTTTAACCTTTCCAACCAAAGCTGGGCTCGTTAATTCTCCTGCCTCCTCCAGGCAGGGATTAACTCCTTCCTGGCCAACACCCAACAGTTCTAGCTGTTGGTAACATGCTTGCCCCGGTTACACCCCCATTTTGTTTTTTTTTACATGACAGAGTTCACTGGGCTATTTTCAGCTCCCAAGATACTTAGTGGCGAAGCTACGTGGTTTAAATCTCCCTACACAGCAAATAACATGGCTTCCAAATCTTGGGCCAATAGGAAGCCGCAACATCATCGCTTGTGGATTCCGGTTGGGACATGCCCTGTTATAAACCAGGAAGTAATACTTCACATGGCAAGTTTCTAGAAAATCGGATGGTCCCCCAAAGCATTAAATAAATAGTGAGGGTTGGCTTTGAAATATCCCCCTTCCCAACCCTGCCCCCTGGGTTCTAATACTGTAAAAAAAGGGGGGGAGACGGGGAGGGTTAGTTAGAGCTTAGAGGGGTTTGCTGCTTTAAAAGTGCACCCTCTCCTAGGCCCAAAGTGAAGCAATGTCAGCGAAAGGGTTAAATCTGGGTGATTGACTCTAGTCAACAAATTGTGATGGTCGTAGGGGTACCTACTACCACTATTTTTTAATTTGCAAGTCTAGAGTACCTAGGGTGACCATATTTTCAAAATGAAAAACCGAGACACATTAAAAAATTATTTCTAAAACAAATTACATCATGTGACGCCCCCTGTTGCTATGACAATGAGACACTGATGTCAGGCGGTGACATGTTGCCATGACAATGTGGCATCACGTGATGCCTCGGCGCCATAATGCGTCCCGTTGTCATGGCAACTTGATGCCGCGTGACGTCAAGGAGCGTCTCGTTGTTATGGCAATGTGCATTACGTGACGTCGCGCAGCCATATTGACGGAATTTGGAGGGGAGGATACAGCCAAAGGCAAGATAAATAAATATATAATAAAAAGATCTAAAAAAATGTTATCTCCACACAGAGCCACTGACCCACACACCCACTGACCCACAGAGTCACTGACCTACACACTGACCTACACACAGAGCCACTGACCCACACACAGAGCCACTGATCCACACACACAGAGCCACTGACCCACACACCGACTGACCCACAGAGTCACTGACCTACACACTGACCTACACACAGAGCCACTGACCCACACACAGAGCCACTGATCCACACACACACACACACAGAGCCACTGATCCACACACACACACACACACAGAGCCACTGATCCACACACAGCCACAGAGCGACTGACCCACACACACACACACACACACTGACCCGCACGTACAGAGCCACTGACACGAACACACAGAGCCACTGACACGCACGCACAGAGCCACACGCACAGAGCCACTGACACGCACGCACACACCCACAGAGCCACCGACACACACACACAGAGAGCCAGTGACACACACACACACACAGAGCCAGTGAGACACACACACAGAGAGCCAGTGAGACACACACACAGAGAGCCAGTGACACATACACACAGAACCAGTGACACACACACACAGAACCAGTGCCACACACACACACACCACACACAGAGAGCCAGTGAGAAACACACACAGAGAGCCAGTGACACATACACACAGAACCAGTGACACACACACACAGAACCAGTGACACACACACAGAACCAGTGACACACACACACACACAGAATCAGTGACACACACACACACACACACACACACACACACACACACACACACACACACACACACACAGAACCAGTGACACAAACACACACACACACAGAACCAGTGACACACACACAGAACCAGTGATACACACACAGAACCAGTGACACACACACACACACACACACACAACCAGTGACACACACACACACACACACACACACACACACACACACACACACACACACACACAACCAGTGACACACACAGAACCAGTGACACACACACACACACACACACACACACACAGAACCAGTGACACACACACACACACACACACACACACACACACACACACACACACACACAGAACCAGTGACACACACACACACACACACACACACACAGAACCAGTGACACACACACACACACACACACAGAACCAGTGACACACACACACAGAACCAGTGACACACACACACACACACACACACACACACACACAACCAGTGACACACACACACACACACACACACACACACACACACACACAGAACCAGTGAGACACACACACACACACAGAACCAGTTACACACACACACACACACACACACACACACACACACACACACACACACACACACACACACACAGAACCAGTGACACACACACACACACACACACACACACACACACACACACACACACACACAGAACCAGTGACACAAACACACACACACACAGAACCAGTGACACACACACAGAACCAGTGATACACACACAGAACCAGTGACACACACACACACACACACACACAACCAGTGACACACACACACACACACACACACACACACACACACACACACACACACACACACACACACAACCAGTGACACACACAGAACCAGTGACACACACACACACACACACACACACACACAGAACCAGTGACACACACACACACACACACACACACACACACACACACACAGAACCAGTGACACACACACACACACACACACACACACACAGAACCAGTGACACACACACACACACACACACAGAACCAGTGACACACACACACAGAACCAGTGACACACACACACACACACACACACACACACACAACCAGTGACACACACACACACACACACACACACACACACACACAGAACCAGTGAGACACACACACACACACAGAACCAGTTACACACACACACACACACACACACACACACACACACACACACACACACACACACACACACACACAGAACCAGTGACACACACACACACACACACACACACACACACACACACACACACACACACACACAGAACCAGTGACACACACACACACACACACACACACACACACACACACACAGAACCAGTGAGACACACACACACACACACACAGAACCAGTTACACACACACACACACACACACACAGAACCAGTGACACACACACACACACACACACACACACACAGAACCAGTGACACACACACACACACACACACACAGAACCAGTGACACACACACACACACACACACACAGAACCAGTGACACACACACACAGAACCAGTGACACACACACACACACACACACACACACAACCAGTGACACACACACACACACACACACACACACACACACACACACACACACACAGAACCAGTTACACACACACACACACACACACACACACACACACACACACACACACACACACACACACACAGAACCAGTGACACACACACACACACACACACACACACACACACACACAGAACCAGTGACACACACACACACACACACACACACACACACAGAACCAGTGAGACACACACACACACACACAGAACCAGTTACACACACACACACACACACACACACACACACACACACACACACACACACACACACACACACACACACACACACACACACAGAACCAGTGACACACACACACACACACACACACACACACACACACACACAGAACCAGTGACACACACACACACACATACACACACACAGAACCAGTGACACACACACACACACACACACAGAACCAGTGACACACACACACAGAACCAGTGACACACACACACACACACACACACACACACACACACACACAACCAGTGACACACACACACACACACACACACACACACACACACACACACACACACACACACAGAACCAGTGAGACACACACACACACACACACACACACACACAGAACCAGTTACACACACACACACACACACACACACACACACACACACACACACACACACACACACACACACACACACAACCAGTGACACACACAGAACCAGTGACACTCACAGAACCAGTGACACACACACACACACACACACACACAGAACCAGTGACACATACACAGAACCAGTGACACACACACACACAGAACCAGTGACACACACACACAGAACCAGTGACACACACACACAGAACCAGTGACACACACAGAGAGCCAGTGACACACACACACAGAGCCAGTGACACTCACACTCACTCACACACACTCTCTCGCTCTCTCTGTGTCCTACCTTTCAGTCTGGAGCATGGGGCGGAAGCCACCTTGACTGGCAGCAGGCACCTCACTTCCGGCTCTCACTGCTGCGGCTCCGCTGACACTAACCCCACCCTCACCCTCTGCAGTCAGACCGGCCTCTGCTCTCCTCTCTGCCTGCATTCTGTGCTCTCTACTGCCCCCCTGCTCTGATGGCCAAAACCGGAACAGCGACAAAAAAACACCGGAACATTTTAAAGAATGCAGGGCAGCCGGGACAGCCATTAAAAAACCGGGACAGCCATTAAAAAAACGGGACTGTCCCGGCTAAACCGGGACACCTGGTCACCCTAAGAGTACCCCCACTTTATTTTCAGGGACATACAAAACAGTTCCTCTTTCTATTTAAAAAAAAAAAATGATTTTAATAACCCGCTCTTCCTTTCTAATCATTAATATTGTACCGATCTTTCTAGTGCAGGGGTGGCCAACTCCAGTCCTGAAGGGCCACCAAAAGGTCAGGTTTTCAGTAGATCCCTGCTTCAGCACAAGTGGCTCAGTCATTATAACTGCACCACCTGTGCCTAAGCAGGGATATCCTGAAAACCTGATCTGTTGATGTCCCTTGAGGACTGAACTTGGCCACTCCTGTTCTAGAGTATGGGGAAAAAAATACTTTGGGGCCTATTCACTAAACTTCAATAAGTTCATTGCATTACCGATCGGGTTTGCATGTTCTTACTGCACGCTATGAAATTTTCGTAAAAACGGTATTCACTAAGAATAATCGCAATTTTTTTAGCGTTTGGTAAACAAATGCCAAACCACACGAGTTTGTATTTGCTATGAAGAGCTTCCGTCTGGAAGAGCTGCACAGAGAGAAGCTGCATCCCCCTGCACAGCTCTTACAGGCGATCTCCCTGCACAGAGAGAAGCTGCATCCCCCTGCACAGCTCTTACAGGCGATCTCCCTGCACAGAGAGAAGCTGCATCTCCCTGCACAGCTCTTACAGGCGATCTCCCTGCACAGAGAGAAGCTGCATCTCCCTGCACAGCTCTTACAGGCGATCTCCCTGCACAGAGAGAAGCTGCATCCCCCTGCACAGCTCTTACAGGCGATCTCCCTGCACAGAGAGAAGCTGCATCTCCCTGCACAGCTCTTACAGGCGATCTCCCTGCACAGAGAGAAGCTGCATCCCCCTGCACAGCTCTTACAGGCGATCTCCCTGCACAGAGAGAAGCTGCATCTCCCTGCACAGCTCTTACAGGCGATCTCCCTGCACAGAGAGAAGCTGCATTTCCCTGCACAGCTCTTACAGGCGATCTCCCTGCACAGAGAGAAGCTGCATCCCCCTGCACAGCTCTTACAGGCGATCTCCCTGCACAGAGAGAAGCTGCATCTCCCTGCACAGCTCTTACAGGCGATCTCCCTGCACAGAGAGAAGCTGCATCCCCCTGCACAGCTCTTACAGGTGATCTCCCTGCACAGAGAGAAGCTGCATCTCCCTGCACAGCTCTTACAGGCGATCTCCCTGCACAGAGAGAAGCTGCATCTCCCTGCACAGCTCTTACAGGCGATCTCCCTGCACAGAGAGAAGCTGCATCTCCCTGCACAGCTCTTACAGGCGATCTCCCTGCACAGAGAGAGCTGCATCTCCCTGCACAGCTCTTAAAGGCGATCATGCAGTTTTAATTTACAGTTTAATAGCATAGTATTGAAGCAGGGTGTCTCCAGAACTGAACCACATTTATTTTAGCCTCGGGGACACCCTGCTTCCCGAGTTACAGACACTGGTATGGGGTGTCGGTATCTCCGCCATGTTTAAATCTCCAGTGTCACGTGACCGGGACATTTAAACAATGCAGGGAGATACCAGCACCCCATACCGGGGCCTGTAACTCCGGTAGCAGGGGGTCCCCAAGGCTGAAATGAATGCGGTTCAGCTCTGGAGACCCCCTGCTGAAATACTAGGTTATTAAAATTAACATTAAAATAGCTTCATTACGTAATGAAGGGGTTAAACTAGAGTACATGGTTTGTTGGGGATAGAGCGAGTGGGTGAAGGGGGTATTTGCCCCAGGGTGGGTGGTTAGGCCTACGAGGAAGGTTGCGGGAGGCGTTAACCCCCTCACTACCATAGCGGGGGTAACCGCTATGGCGATGAATGGGGTTAACCCTTCCCGCTACCCACCCGAGAGGCCTAACCTCCCACCCGGGAGCAACTACCCCCTTCACCCACCCCCTCCACTCCCTCCCACCCCCCAACACATACAGTACAATAATGAACAAAATTCCTGTTACCCAGATTTGGATAATAGCGCCTTTGCCCATTAAAACTAAAACATTACCCAGCAATCATATAGTAAATGAAAGTTATACTCACCCCTGCCTGGATGAAGGCCATCCTCATCTTCCTCTGCGTCCTCTGCGTAATCCGAGGGCAGCAACATTAAAATAAAAATAAAAAACGACCTACTGGCCACTAACCCATTACTCACCTTAGCGGTTAATAACCGCTATGGTATTAAGGGGTTAACCCCCTTCCATCCACTACCCACCTGGGTGGCCTAACCACCCTCCCCAGGGCAACTACCTCCAACCCCTTTACCCATTGATTCTCACTGTGGTAAACCATGTCCACAGTATGGGCATTGTCCTGGAACAAGATTCATATTCTGTTTACCCCCCCCCCCCCCTTTGCAGCTTCTGCCTGTCAGTTCCTTATTTTCAACTGCATGTACATTTGCTCTGAACACTCACAGTGCATGTGTGATTTATACAATGTTGCCATTCCTGCCTCTGTGCATGAAGTCAGTGGGTTGCTATAGTATCCTCTGAGATCTTTCTTAGAATGGGCTATTCTGCCCTCCCCCCTGTCTTGCTGACAGTTAGTCTGTCCCTGAAGGCTATTCCTGTTACCCAGATTCCCCCACACTTCCTTTTCATTCCCGACTCTGGCTGAGTGAGTAACCTTCTATAATACACTCCTCTTGGCCAGGCCATCTCCTTTTTACCTGCCCTTAACTACAAAGCACCTATAAAGAAGCACTTTCCCATCACTACATAACATCCACAAGTGCCTGTATATATTGACACCTTTCCAATAAAGTGAAGAAAACATAGCAGGACTTGGTGTGCTTTGGAAAGAGGGCTGAGTTAAAGCTAACTGGAGCTATTCACACATCACACGTGACCCTGGCTTCAGAATAGGCATGGATTGCCACAATGGCAATGAATGGGCAAGCTACAAATGAAAAACAAGCACTAAATAAAATACATTACATTTAAATAAAAACAAACATTTGCCAATTAACCCATTGATTGTCACTGTAGTTGTCACTGTAGTTGTCACTGTAGTAAACCATGCCCACAATATGGACATGGATTACCACAATGGCAATGAATGGACAACCTAAAAAAAAAAATCTAAAAAAATTAAATACATTACAATTAAATTATTCTGGAAGCCAGAGGGTCACGTGGTGATGACTTAGCTCAGATAGTGTCAACTCGCCCTCTTTTCCAAGCACGACAAGGTCTGTTTCTTTTCTTACTTTATTTTGGGGAAAGCAGGTAAATACAGTTGCTTGTGTAGAGGTGTAGGTCTAAATCTCTGTGTGTGCTTAGTAGTAAAGGGAGGTGAAAAGATAATCCTGGAGCACCATTACAGGGGTTACAGTGAGGTACTCACGAATCCAGGGAAAATGGTGGAAAGGAAATAGCAATGAATGCTGGGTGGTAAGATAGTCTGGTGACAGACCATCTGTGGGCAGAGCAGAGAGGGAGAAAGCAGACTAGCCCATTAGAGAGAAAGGCTGGGGCTGCCATGACAACTCACAGGAGTGTCTGGGGAAGCTACAACATGTAGCAAAAATGTAGCATCTTTAATGCAGCAAGCTGCTGGGAGAAGGGAAAAAGCACTGTATTTGTGTGCAGAACCAGACACATACAGCTGGCACTAATAAGCTGACAAGCAGGGTTGCGAGGAAAAAGGGGGGGGGGGGGGTGAAACAGAAGTGTAGACAGGGGTATACCTGTTCCATGACATAAATAAAAACAAACGTTTGCCAAAAAATGCATTGATTGTCAATGTATTTATCTATACCCTGAAACGGGCATATATATACACATTGCCAGTCAATGGGCAACCTTAAAAATAACCAATTAAATAAAATACAAATCAATGTGTTTCTTTCCTTTGTTCCTGGATGAACATTCGCCCTCCTCATCCAACAGCGGCACCAACTCTTGCCCCACGACGCAATGATCCTCATCACCATGATGTGCAGAAGTCCATATATATTTGGGAGAAACGAATCTCCATGCAGGGCTGCAGGCTATCTTTGATCAAGCCATTATAAGGTAAAGGTGTAGACAATATCTTAAATATATATCAGGATGAAATCCGTAGTTTAAACTGGGATGCTAGATCATATACAGTATAGAGTATGCTGGGATAGAAACCATTGGAGCCCCGCAAAAAGCTAGGACAACATTAGGGATCATAGGGAAACCCAGCAACTTAGATGCAAATAGCAACTCCCAAAGGCAGAAAAGCCAGATAATGAAATAACGCTGTACTCACGGACCACTTCTATTGATTGAAGTCAGCTTAGTTCATCCTTGCGTGCATCCCGTCGAGCCAAATCCAGGAAAGTAAAAAAGAGTAACACGGAGCACAGCCAAAAAGAAAGAGAACTGGAGGCAGGATCAACGGTCAAAGGCTGTGCTCCATGTTACTCTTTTTTACCTTCCTGTGTAGAAGTCCATGATCCTCAGTTGCTTGAAGAAGAGTTTCCGGTAAGTTCTTATCTTCCTTCTTTTCTTCTTTCTTCTCTTCTTTGTAATCCAACAGGTCCAGGATAGGAAATGTTGATCCGATGGCTTCTTGAGGTCCAATGAGACGTGACAGGCCTTATACAAGACATGTGACGTCACATTTGACTGACAAATGGTACACCGACCAAGCCGATTGGTGGATATATCATGTGATGCCTTTCCTTTTTTGGAGTGAAAAAGAGAGGGAAGATGCTGGCTGGGTAATGCTTTATTTTTACAGCACATAGCTTCAGCAGCTTTAACCCTTCTGAGAGCCGGATTGATAAACATTTTCAGTTTATCATACAACTATCCAGATTTGTATAATAGGAATTTTGCCCATTGCAGTGTGTGTTGGGGGGGAGGGGGATAGAGGAGGGGTGGGGGTTGTTGGGTGACCATTAATGACCCGTGGAGGGCATAGATGACCACAGTGACAATCAATGGATTAAATGTCTAGAGTTTTTTTTATAGTAATGTATATATTATAGTAATGTATTTTATTGTATTGCACTTGAATGGTTATTTGAATGGGCCCATCGCGATTAGCCATCTTTGACTAATAGCATTTTTACCCATTCCTGTGTGGTGTTGTTGGTAGAGGGGGTGGGTGAAGGGGGTAGTTTCCCCGGGGTTTGTGTTTAGGCCTTGCAGGAGGGGTTACCCTTCATTACATTAGAGGGTATAACTGCTAAGGCAATAAAGCGGTTTACTCCTACTGCAACCCTCCCGGGAGACCTAAACACCCACCCTGGGGCAACTACAAGCTTCACCTATGCCCTCTACCAACAACAAAGCAGTTCCTGCTATTTAACCCCTTCATTACCTTAGCGGTTAGCCGCTAAGGTAATGAAGCTGGCTGTAATTTTATTTTTATTACCTATGATTGAATCAGGGGTCTCTGGAGCTGAAATTAATGCGGGTCAGCTCCGGAGACCTCCGGCATCAATCCTATGCAGTAAAAATAAAAGAAACTCCGTCAGATGCAAATCACGATTCCGATCTCGCAACCCTTCAGGTAGCGAGAAAAAAATGTGTGTGTTTAACCCGCGACGTGCATCTCTGTGCTTTGTGAATAGCAGTTACTGGCAAAAAATGCGGGTTTGGGCATTTTTGGAGTGACCACACGGCTTGTCATAGCAAGAGTGCTAACGCGCGTTAAAAAGCCGTTTCCAAGCGATATTGCCATGTTATCGAAGCTTTGTGATTAGCTACACATGCAACATTGCTTGGAAAGTGCACTTAAGCAGCGTTAAGGCACTTATCGAAGTTTGGTGAAAAGGCCCCTTAGTGTTAGATACATTTAAAAGCTTTTAAAGGCAGCCATATTGCCACTTCCTTTTATGCCTTCTCAACTACTTTCTTTTAGAAGAATAAGATACTCTTTATTTGTACACCTGGTTTGTGTCCTGTCATGAGGTCATTCTATATAGTCTGACTAATGGAAATGTTCTCTCTCTCTCTCTCTCTTTTTCTCTCTCTTTCTCTCTCTCTCTCTCTTTCTTTCTCTCTCTCTCTTTTTTTTTTTCTCTCTCTCTCTTTTTCTCTCTCCCAAGTTTTGGTCCAGAATCCCTAAATCTCCCTCCTTTCTATATATAATACATCTTTTGCCCCAGTTTGCCCACGATACATGCCCCTATGTTTATATAGTGTTCCAGTATTGTTTTGTTTAGCTGTATGAGGTTAATAGGAATCTTGTTTTGAAACCCAAAAGGCCCCAGAATTGAATCGTGATGTTGCCAACTTGGAAACCAACATTGAATTTCTGACTACGCCATTCAGGAGCAGATGGGCGTAGAAGTGGGGTTTAATTAGCATTCGCACGCACTGTCGTAAGGAGACATGATTTTCCAGTTAGAACTGCAGGGTCTTGGAGGATGTAAACAAAATCCTTTTTCGAAGAATTTCTGCTCGCCGTTCCCAAAGCAAATCTCATCGGAAACACACTCTGCTTACAGGAACACTTTATAACCCAACAGCCTGCCCCGTCATTTAAAGCCAATTGTGATTACTGCATCATTTTCTTTGGAAACCTTTGTGGGTTTCGTTGCAAGAGTTGGATCGATGGTACTGTCACATTGTGGCCTCTTATGGATCCTTATTGACATAACTACATCAGTTCTTGCACATTTTTCTTTCTCAAGAAAAGATATTACAGGGATCAAATTGCTCCAGAGTGTGTGAATCTGATCCCGTTTGCGAAAACTGGGAACCGTTGAAACAAATATGAGAGGAAAGGCAGTTCGATAATCCACATGCTCAAAAAAATACGTCCATGCAATCCTGTTAGATTGCAAGCTCTTTCGGGCAGGCGTTATTTTGCATTTACACTAATGTTTAACGCTTTTTATCCTGGATTTTGAAATCCTCTGTTTGCTCCCTGCTGACACCGCGGACACTAATTAAAAAAAAAATAATAATAGTATATGTTTTGTATTATTATTGAGCCCATTTGCTGTGAAATGTATTGACGAACCCTTTAGCAGTGAGCGCCTCAAGGAAATAGACTCAAGAAACATAAAAAATCAATGCAGGAAAATTGGATATTACAATGACAGCAGAGATAATAGCTGTATTCTGTAATCCTTCTCTCTTACCATGTCGCTTTGTGCTGTGCTCCACCGGCAGCTCTACAAACCCAGACCCCTGCTGGGTGGCGACTTACACATGAAGCTCAGGTGCCTATCGCGCCATCACATTTAGGACCAGATTAAGAAACATGTTTAAAAGGTTACTTGAATGTGACTATCACCTTTCTTTTTTTTTTTTTAACATTTTTATTAGGAAACAGGCAAATTTACAGGCATATTTCACATCGCAATATCCTAATACACTTTCATTTTCAAATTTTCTATGTTGGAGGGGGGGGGGGGTGTACCGCCAAGAGTGGCGCGACCTCTGGGTCACCGGGTGACCGGGGGAGCGAGAGGTCTGAAAAAGAGAGGGGGGGGGGGGATAGAGGGGGAGGAATGGGGGTGGGTATAGAGATGGGGGGGTGAGGGGTGAGCCTCCCCCACCCCGCAGACTCCAGCATCCTTCAGCATCCTTCAGGCTGAGGTCTGAATGGTCATAATTTCTTCTATCAGCTTCTCTTGGGTGTCAGTGAATCTCCCAGGGTTCCCATATTTTGTAGTGGCTTGCAGTCTTGCGTTTGAGAAACGCCGTCAGACGTTCCATGAGCATTACATCGTCTATTCTTCTCTTGACCGCCTGAATGGAGGGGGGAGAGATCTTTTTCCAGGAGAATGCCACAGCACACCTAGCCGCGGTAAGGATGGAGGAGATTAATTTTCCTACCGGGCGGTCAATTTCCTCTATTGGCCTGCCCAGGAGGAAGGTCAGTGGATCTGGGTCTAATGTGAGGCTAGTTACCTCTCGGATTAAAGTTTGAATAGAAAGCCAAAATGTTTGGATTTTTGGGCATGACCACCAAATGTGGGCCATGTCTCCTCTCTGTCCACAGCCTCTCCAACATAGATCTGAGACCAGGGGGTAGATTTGCTTTAATCTAACTGGGGTAAGATACCAGTGGAACATGATTTTGTAGATATTCTCTTTTGTCGTGGTACAGATGGAAGTTCCTGAAGCAGCGTCCCATATATCCTCCCAGTCTTCTCTATCTATATCTATACTCAGTTCCGCCTCCCACTTGGACATGTAGTCATGGGTGGAGGGGCCTGCTGATCTCTCCATACCAGCGTATATGTTAGAGATCAATGCTTTTTGATGTGTACAAGTTCGGCAGAGCCTCTCAAAGTTGGTGAGGGGAGGATACTCAAATTTTGGGGACAATTTTTGGAGATAATGTCTAATTTGGAGATACTTAAATGGACTCAATTCTGGGGCCTCGTGTTTTGTTCGTAATTCTTGGAAGTTCAGCAGCCTTCCATCGCTCAATAGGTCGGCGACCACCCTAACCCCCTTCAGATGGACGTAGTCGAATTGTTTTGGTTCACATCCTGGGGGGAAATGGGGATTGTTGTGGATCGGAATAAGCAGAGAGCCCGGAGCAGTTAGTTTAAACTTTGATCTGCATTTCCGCCAAACTTCCCAAGTGTGTCTGGTGGCACCAAGGTCGAACCTACGGGGTGGTCTATCCCCCTTGTCTATGCACCAAAGGTGGGCCTGCAGAGAAGGCGTTTTTACGTAGTGGGATTCAATATCTCGCCAGCAGTAGAGACCCGGGTCTGCGTTCCACACTACGGCTTGCCTCAACTGGGCCGCTAAATAATACTTTGTGATATCTGGGACACCTAGGCCCCCTCTTTCTCTTGGCGTCAGGAGGACCGATCTGGCAACCCTGGGCCTTTTGCCCTTCCAGATAAAGTTAAACATTCTATTCTGGATGTTTTTAAGTTCAGGGCTGGGAACATGGATCGGGAGTGTCTGGAAATAGTATAGCAATCTGGGGAGTATATTCATTTTTACTGAGATCATCCTTCCGATCCATGAGATCTGGTAGTCTTCCCATTTGTCCAGGTCTTTTTTGATTTTCCCGAACAAAGCCGGGTAATTATATTTGTACAATGACTGGTAGTTACCTGATACATTCACTCCCAGATATTTAATGTATGAGGAACTCCATCTATAATTAAAGTTCAGTTTTAGTAAGTTGGTTTCCGATTCTGATACATTTAAGTTTAGGGCTTCTGATTTGTCATTATTAATTTTGTAGTCTGAAATTTTGCCGAACTCCACCAATTCTTTATGTAGATTGGGGAGCGATGTTTGG
The DNA here is from genome assembly GCF_040206685.1 of Ascaphus truei. NCBI lineage: Eukaryota > Metazoa > Chordata > Amphibia > Anura > Ascaphidae > Ascaphus > Ascaphus truei. Next base: position 12,561,255 of record NC_134499.1, read on the forward strand.
GGGTGAGTTAGGGACAGTATTATGTCGTCGGCAAAGAGCGAGATTTTGTAATTTGTATCGCCAATTGGTACGCCCTGGATATTTGTGCTCTCGCGTATTTTGGCCGCCAGGGGTTCGATTGTCAGGGCGAAGAGAAGAGGGGATAAAGGACAGCCCTGCCTTGTACCATTTGTTATTGGAAATCTTTGCGCTGTACCTCCCGGGAGTTTGATTGCTGCTGATGGATTTTGATACAGTGCTCGGACCCCCTCTAGGAATGAATCCCTGAAACCAAATTTTTGTAAGGTTTTGTCTAGGAATAGCCAATTGATTCTGTCAAACGCCTTCTCTGCGTCCAAGCTCAGGAGAACTGCCTTGGTGTTTGTAAGGTTAATGTGATCTATTATATTTATAATTTTGCGGGTGTTGTCCGAGGCTTGGCGGCCTGAGACAAATCCTACTTGGTCGTTATGGATTAGTCTGGGTAGAATGGGGTTTAATCTGTTCGCTAGTATTTTGCTGTATAGCTTAAGGTCGTTGTTCAACAGCGATATGGGGCGGTAACTCCCACATTGCATTGGGTCTCTCCCCTCTTTGTGGATTATTGCTAGGTTAGCCAATGACATTGATGCTGGTATGGGGTCGCCTTCCATAAAGGAGTTGAACAAGTCCAGCAGGTAAGGAGATAGGGACGGGAGAAACCTCTTGTAGTAGGCGTTTGTGAATCCATCAGGGCCGGGGGCTTTGGATAGTTTTAGAGCTTTTACCGCGTCTGCCAATTCCTCTTTTGTAATTTTCCCATTTAGTGTCTCGTTCTCCTTCTCTGTTAAGGATGGGAGGTTGCAGCTATCTAAATAGTTTGAAACTGCCGTAAGCCTTGATGCTCTATTATTTTCCTCTTGAGTTCTGAGGTTGTATAATTTGGTATAAAATTTGGTGAATTCCTCCGCAATGTGTCTGTCATTATATAATATGTGACCTGACCTGCTCTTGATCGCAGTTATTTGGGACCTCTTTTGTACCCCTCTTAATTTACTGGCCAATAGTCTGTCAGCTTTATTGCCCTTATCATAGTATCTCTGGTTAGTCCATCGAAGGGCTTTTTCGACATCCTCGAGTTGGATCTTTTTCAACTCGTTTCTGGCGGTAGTTAAGGTTTTGTATATTTTCCCCGAGGGGTTGGATTTGTGTTGCTGTTCTAGTTTGATTATTTTCTCTGTCAAGTCTTTGAGTAGTTTTGCCTTAGTTTTTTTCCTATGGGATGCTTTGGAGATAAAAGTACCTCTGATGGTTGCCTTATGGGCTTCCCATAGTACCGCTGAGGATGGGACTGAACCTGAGTTGTTCCTGAAGTACTCTGATAGGGCCGACTTGATTTCTCTCTCTATTTCCGGGTGATTCAATAATGAATCGTTTAGTTTCCAGTTAAATGCGCTCGACTTTATGAATGGAACTGAGAGAGTTAATGAGATAGGGGCATGATCCGACCATGTGATCGGGCCTATATCCGTTTTTTGGGAGGCCTCCAAGACATTCTTGGTTGTAAAGAGGTAGTCAATGCGAGAATAGGTCTGGTGGGGTGCGGAGTAAAAGGTATAGTCCCTTTGGCCCTGATGTTGGGATCTCCAAACGTCCACTAGGGAAAAATCTTTGATAATTGCTCTAAATGCTGTTCCCATCTTTAGGGATAGTACCGTGTGTGGGCGGTCAGAAGGGAGTGTCTTATCCTCCTGTGGGTTTAAGGCCATGTTTAGGTCTCCCCCCACTATCAATGAGGATAGGTAGGTAGGGTCAATTGTGTTTAGGGCTGTTTTCAAGAACTCTGCTTGGTTCTCGTTTGGTGCATAGAGGTTGACCAGGGCGATCGCCGTGCCTGCTAGTGAGCCATATACCACAAGAAATCTACCCCCTGGGTCTGAAACTTTTTTGACAAAATTGAATGGGGTTCCCTGGCGGATTAAAATGGCTACCCCTCGTTTCTTGCTACTGAACGAGGAATAATAGCTCAGCGGGAATGTATTATTAAATATTTTAGGCAGCTCGTGGTCTGTGAAGTGTGTCTCCTGGAGAAAGATGATATCTCCTTGGGATCTTTTCATCTCCTGGAGGGCTAGTTTTCTCTTCCTATGGCTCTGTAGTCCTTTAACGTTAAGAGAAATAACTTTGATTGGGGCCCGGTTAGCCATTTTTGTTATCTCTGGAGGGGCCTTTGCGGATCACCCCTTTCCCAACCGGGGGACCGTGACTGATTACTGTGCCTGTGGGATAGGAAAGAACATCTCTGGCGGAAGAGGGTGACCTGTTGTCTGGACCTGGGTCCGCGGTGTCGGGGGGGTGGAGGGGGATAGGGTGGACGGGAAGGGTAAAGGACTGCTGGGACAGCACCAGCAGGCAGAGAGAAAAAGGATGGGGGCCCGAGGGCGCCCCCAATGGGGTGTAGCCGGAATTGCATACCGGCATTCGGACTTAGGGTCCTTGGGGGGTAGACCCGGGAGTACCGACTGGCTCGTCCAGGAGGGTGTGGACCCCTTAATGGTTTTGTCAACAACCTTTTTCCCTATGTGTATATAGCCAACAGGGAGAAGGATAGAGACAGGGGGTGGGGGGGTGGGGAGAGGGTGCTCCCTAGTGGGGCCGGGGTGGCCTATGATGGTCTAGTGAGACAGGTGATCTTTTACATAAGCATACATTCAGGTAACGCAGGCGTTAGTTTCCCCGCATGTCTGATCAGTTATAACGATTCCCTCTGGATAAACGTTTCGACAATAACATCCTATTTAACTTTTTAACTCTAACAAGCATAAACCATAATAAACACTCAGCTATCTTATACGGTGCCTATTCTGTGGGGCTGATTTGCTGGCAGAAGAGGGCTGTCTGTAGGTCTCTTAGCGACCTCTTGTTTGCGGCGGGGGGGGGGAGGGGGTGAGGGGGAGGGAGGGGGGTAGGGGGGGAGGGAGAGGGGGGGAGGGGAGGAAGGGGGGAGGGGGGGGAGAGGAGGGAGGGGGAGAGAGGGGAAGGGGGGAGGGAGGAAAGGGAGGGGGGAAGAGGGGGGAGGGAGGGGAAGGGGGGGGAGGGAGGGGGTGGAAGGGGGGAAAAAGGGGGGGGGGAGGGGGGGAAGGGGGGAAGGGAGGGGGGGAGGGGGGGAAGGGGAAGGGAGGGAGGGGGGAGGAGGGAGGGGGGGAAGGGGAGGGGGGGAGGGAGGGAGGGGGAGGGAAGGGGGAGAGAGAGGGGAAGGGAGATGGGGAAGGCGGGAAGGACAGGTGCTCCATAGTGGGGTAGGAGTGGCCTATGATGGTCGAGTGGAACAGATGATCTTTTGCATAAACGTACATTCAGGTAACGCAAGCGTTAGTTTCCCAGCATGGCAAATCAGTTATAGCAATTCCCTCTGGATAAACGTTTCGACAGTAACATCCTATTTAACTTTTTAACTTTAACAAGCATAAACCATAATGAACACACAGCTATCTTATACAGTGCCTATTCTGTGGGGCTGATTTGAGGGGGGGGAGGGGGACGGAGGGGGAGGGGGAGGGGGGGAGGAGGAGGGGAGGGGGGGGAGGAGGAGGGAAGGGGGGGAGGAAGGGGAGGGGGGAGGAGGAGGGGGGGGAGAGGGGGAGGGAGAGGGGAGAGGGGAGGGAGGGGGAGGGGAAAGGGGGGGGGGAGGAAGAGGGGAGAGGGAGGGGAAAGGGGGGGGGGGGCAGATACACCTGTACCAATATGGATAGTCGACGGTCCTTCTGCGTGGACCATGGAAACAGGCCCCGTCCGGATCCCCACCCTCCCCCCGGGGGCCCCCCACCCCCCCACAGACCGTCTTCAGGAACGGGGAGGCTCTCTGCAGCTGGCGCCGCGGCTTCCTCTCGTCAGTTCTCCTTAAGCGAGGGGGCCCCCCTCGGCTTCAAGCAGGCTCTCCTCCTGGGATCCCCGCCCCCCTCCCACCCAAAAGCCGCAACCGGCGTTTCCCCCTCAGCTCCGCGCCTTAGCTCCGCTCCTTGGACCGCTCATGCAGGTCTTCTATGGTGGTGCAGGTGAGTCTCCAATGAGACCTGGGTACTGGGTGCGTCGTCGAGGTTCCCTCAGCGGAGTGGTCCTCAGGCGTGAGTTCGGCCCTCAGGGGCGTGCTCTTTCAAGTGATCTCACTCCATGATGTAGGTGGGCCGACTGTGCTGCCGGGGATTTTATTTCGACGTTCAGGTGAACTCCCCGGGGTAGACGGTCGTTAGCAGGTGTATCTGCGTCTTCTCTTCAGTGATCACTGCAGGCGGATGCATCCGCTCAGTGCTGGGATAGATCTACGGCAACGGCCAACTGGGAATAAGGAGGTTAGTTTGGGTTTTCCTTTACTCTGTAGACGGTGGTATCTGCTTGGCACTGGGGTAGGTCTGCGGCCACGGCCAACTAGGAATAAACAAGGATCGGTTTGGTTTTCTCTTTACTTTCCTTTTCCCTGTGTCTGGGTCTGAGCAGCGGTTCTACGGGAGGAGCGGATGGACTCTTCTCCTTCTTCCGTCTCTCGGCTCGGGCGCTCTACTGAACCCCACGAGGACGGGGGAGTGAGGCCTAATGCCCTTGCAAATGCCTCCATTTCCTCCGGGCGTCTCAAGGTTAGGAATTTCCCGTTTCTGCTGGCCGTCTGTCTAAACGGGAATCCCCATCTGTAGCGAACGCCACTTTCCCTCAGGAGCAGCGTTAGGGGCTTGATTTCTTTTCGCCTGTTAACGGTGATTCTGGATAGATCACTGTAGACTTGTATTCTTTCCTCTTGGAAAGTAATATCGCCTTTTTCTCGGCAGGCTGTCAGGATTCTTTCTTTAGTGGTGTAACTGTGAAATTTGACAATCAGGTCCCTTCTTCTTTTCGGATCCTCTGATCTGGGGCCAAGGGCCCGGTGGGCCCGGTCTATCTCCATGTCTCTGGGTTCCAAATCGTTACATAGGGAGGAGAAAAGTTCCGAGAGGTATGGTCGGATGAGATCAGGGAGAACAGCCTCCGGGACGTTACGGATCCGCAGGTTCTGTCTCCTGTCCCTGTTCTCCTGGTCCTCTATCGCGTCTTTTAGGCTCGTAACTTCTTCCCCCAGCCGAAATACTTCATCTTCGGCCTCCATTAGCCTCTGGAGAGTCTCTCCCTGTTTTGTCTCAAGTTCGGTGGTTCTCTCGGTGAGGCCTGATATCTCCTCCTTGAGCTCCGTGATGGCTAGCTTGAGGTCATGTTGCAGTGAGGAATGGAGTTTGTTGTGGAGGGATGTCATGAAATCCTCGAGGTATGTTTTTGTTATTACCTCTCCCCGGTCGTGACGGTCGCTTGCGGTGGTGGAGGAGCCGCGTGCGTCGGTGCCGCTTTGGCTTTCAGGCGTCGCGCCTGGGCTTCTCTGCGTCGGCGGAAAAAATTTAGTTACCGCTGGGGTTGAGGCTTTTTTCTGTCGCGACTGCATTGCCGCGGTATTCTTCCTTCTGGGAATGTTTGTCTGGTGCCGTAAGCGTTGGGGGAGGGGCGGTGATCCAGGGGGAGGGGGGGGGGCGAGACGCAAGGACGTTGTGGAGGAATGAGGTAGAGTTATTTATTTATTTATTCTGTAGTGTCTGGGTAGCTGAAATGATGTGGTACTCAGTGCCTCCAGCAGTGTTAGGGATACTCTGCTGTTAGCACTCCTTGTGTGGTGCTGGTGACTGTGTGTGGGGCCCTCTCAAGATGGCCGCTGTTCTCTCTCTGCCCCACCACCAGGGCTTACCCCCTCTCAGCGCTCCCCCTCTCCCACACCTCGGTCCGGTGTTTATTTATTTATTTATGCTGCCGGGAACCCGCAGCACAGATGCTCCGCTCGCGCTCTCTCTCCTCCACCTCCGGTTCGGCTGTTATTTATTTATTTATGCTGCCGGGTGCTGCCGGGGACCCGCAGCACAGATGCTCCGCTCGCGCTCTCTCTCCCTCCCCTCCGGTTCGGTATTTATTTATTTATTTCCTCCTCCTCGCGGCCGCGGGAGGATGCGGCGGGTGTTCCTACCGTTCCGAAGGCAGGGGGAGCTCCGTCCCTGTCCACCGCCGACTCTCCGGCTTCCTACCACGCGGGACAGATGGTGCCACGCTGCTCCTTCGCTCCGGTGGGCCCGCTCCTCGCAGGGTGGTCTCCCAATGTTGATTTTCGGCTCGCCGGGACCGGTCTCTCTGGGGCTTTACGAGGTACCGGGGTTGGTGATGTGATAGTTGGGGAGAAGGCGCTTATTTATATAATTATTCACAGGGGTCCACAGAGCTCTCCTAGTACGCAGCCATATCTGGTGACGTCACCGGAAGCCCCCCACCTTTCTTTTTTTAAATATGTCAGGCAGGTGTATGTTCCATATTTTGAACAATCTTTAGGGGCCAGTGTATTAAGCGTCTCCAATGGCTCAAAATTGACGCACGGCATCTCATTTCAAATGGCGCTTGTTTGCGCTTGGTCACTAACCAGGAATTTCTCAATCCGCGCCAATTGTCTATTTTTATTTTGAGGGGGGGGCGCACAGAAATGGACATTGTTACACGTGCAGCTGGGAATGGAGTGCGCTAATTTTTTTTCGTGTGTGCCAAAAAAGGGGAAAAGTGCGTCAAAATATCCGCCAAGTTTAATTTGCATAAACCCTACAAAGTCTGCTAAAAGTGCTATACAAGAGGTGGTACGCTGCACACCAAATAAAGAATATATACATACAATGTTACCGGTGCTGCTGGTTCCGTGGGTACCTGTCATGGTAATCCAGATCTGAGCTAATGAAAAGGAGATCCAACACACCACGGATTAGCTGAATAAGAAAATGTATTTAAGCCAAAAGTGTTAGTGCAGAATTAAGCTGCGATGTGTCAACCAAAAATGTCTGTTTCAGTATATAGGTTAAATAAATGTATTATTTTCACAGTATGGCTATTATAAATGTTCTTACACGTTTTAGTAATTTTGACGCCGAATAAAAATTCTAGCATGATCTTAGTAGATATTACATGTATATTAATGTTTCTATGGTAATGACGTGCTTGAGAGGTCAGCCTCCATTCTCTCGGTGTTAATACTGAGGAGCCTAGATGCTACAGGTAAACTGTTTTCTTTGGCTTTAGTTCTTTGTTTTAAAGTTATTATGGTTACTGGTCAGATGGTTTGGGTCCGCGCTCATGCTCCCTAAAGTGTCTGTAAGGTAGACCAACTCCCTCCTCTTGCTGCTTTCGTGTTTGTGGAAGTATTCTCCTCTTCCACCAGGATCCGCCAAAAGGAAGACTCCACCGTTGGATCAGTCACACAGGAAAAAAGGAAACACAAAAGCGCACCAAGGATGAAGGTAATTATATTTAGAAACAGGTAATGTAACAAATAGTAACTTACACTTATGAAGTTAAAAGTCCAGTGAACATCAAAAGCTCTGCCTCGCCAATAGATGTAGCTCCTGGATATGTGGTAGGTTTTGAGGTTTCTTGAGCATGCTGGGATTTTGTGTGTTTATTAACTTTTATTTCCATCTTGTCTCAGATGTTTGGAGGTTAGTGGCCCCCCAGGTTTTAAGCCTGCCACTTTCCAAGTTAGCAGGTCTTTTTCATTTTACTGGGTTTAGACAGATCCAATGTGGTCATTCTCCCTCCAGATAGAGGTAAATGAGAATTTTAATCAGGTAGTGTTAGGACCTGCTAATGGTTATGCCTTGATGTGGCTTGCAGGCTTATAACACTTTGGCCAAAGAGTTTAACTAAATTACCCTTTTTCAAGAAAATATATAGGTATGTCACTGTGTATTTTTGTCATATTGGATGTAGCATTGAGCTTTCCTGTCTTTTGTTGTATACATTTGGCCGCGCTCAGTAGCACTCCTTTTGACACACACACACACACACACACACACACACACACACACACACACACACACACACACACACACACACACACACACACACACACACACACACTCACACACACACACACACACACACACACACACACACAGATATAATGTGGTGGGTTTTGGGGTTTCTTGAGCTTGCTGGCATTTTGTGTGTTTGTATAGTTTATTCCACATAAGTATAAAAGGATGAAATAAAAAACAAATGCACATATATATATATACAGTGGTTGACAAATCACCAAAAAATCTACTCGCCACACAAAAAAATCTACTCGCCACCTAGTACCAAACGTGTGCTGCTTGGGCCAATATTTACTCGCCCGGGGGTTAATTCAACTCGCCCGGGGCGAGCAAATGTATAGGTTTGTCGAACACTATATATATATACACATATACAAAAACAATAAAGTAGCGCTATAAAGTGCAACTATATGTGTGTAAAATAAATAGTGGCTATACAGTGGGTGTGCCCAGTTGTGCGGTATACAAAGGTGTATGTATATATATATATTATATATTACACACACTACGTACATATTTTATTAAGCCTCCTTTTTATTTATTTATACAAACCCGTATATATAGCCATGTAATTATGAAGCTGTAAATCTTTCAACCTCCTTTCCGAAGGGTTTCTGCTATATGTTATACTTTATTCTCTTTATTTCATAAAGACCTGTTTCATGAAGTATTCATAATGTTGGTACGCAGGTTAAACCCTGATGCATTTCAGAACCATTTGTTAAGCTTCCTGTATAGCAGAGCTTTGAATTCATAATGAATTATAAGCCATATTTACTAAGGCAATCTTCTGCCATAAGACACCTTATAGACGCCATGGCAGAATAGTACTTAGTAGATATTGGCCTAAATGACCTTTGCAGAAGACATCATGTCCTTCCTCAGACACCCTAATACTCCCTAAAACACTATGTATAATTCTTATACAGATCCCATCAAACCCACCCAACAACCTACACACAATTCCACTTCCCCCACTATTTCATTCATATACTGTACCTGAATCATAAACAAGAAATGTTTTCATTGTGTCGGTGGTTCAAAGATAATATATTCAGGGACCCTGTAAATCAGATGGAAGAATGAGAAGACATTTATAGGTTTGTAAGAAAAATTGCAGAACTATTTTATTCTCTTGGCACTACAAACAGCAGTTCATAATATAGTTCTATTTCCTTGTGTTTTCTGTTGCACAAATCTTTTTTTTAAATCTTTTCAGACGACACCTTGTCAATACAAGCTATTTAAGGCTACGGCTCCGCTGCCTGCGCGCCTGCCGGGCTGGCGGGGCGTGCAGCCGAGTTCCCTGGTCAGCTGCAGGGGGAAAGACAGGGGGGCGTGACGGGGGAGTGACAGGGGGCGCGGCCATGACGTCACCCGGCAGTTTCACCCTCATTGGCTGAACTGCGAGGGGGCGTGGCCTAGCGCTCCATCGCTCGTTCTACTCACAATTTTCCTGTCTGCAGGAAAAACTGACAATGCAGTGCGGTGGCCACCCCTAGCAGCGGGCCTGGCACGATTGAGGGGCGGCGCTTGTCCCTGCGGCGAGCACTGCAGTAGCCAACAGAGACCAAGCCTAACAAAGCAATCCAAGCAGGCGATTTTTATTTTATTTTTAATATAGGATTGAAGCAGGGGGTCTCTGAAACTGAACCCCATTAATTTCAGCTCTGGGGACCCCCTGCACCCGGAGATACTTACCTCTCCGTAGGGGGTGCCGGTTGCCACTCCACTTGGCTAGCAGGTTTCACATAATTGTATTGTATTGTATGTCTTTATTTAGCGCCAAAGGTGTACTCAGCACTTCACAAAGAATACAGTACAGGGAATTATAATAATACAATAAGTGCAGCAAAATCAGACAATAGGAAAGGAAATCCCTGCCCCGAAGAGCTTACAATCTAAGAGTTTTGAGGGGAAACTTACAGAGACAGCAAGTGAGGGAATAAGTGATGTAGATGGGTGTGCTTGGCCACAATGGGTGGTATAAGTGACTGTGGGACAATAGCCATGAGTGCTGACTATTGGAATGCTTGATTTGTGGGGTGAGTTTTAAGGTTGGTCAGTGTTAAATGAAAAGGTTAAGACCATTTACAGGGGAAGAGATGGCAGGGAGCCGTGTGTGAGATCAGATGTGTATGTCTTTGTTCAGGCTTAGGGGAGATCCCCAGCAGCAGGAAGGAGTAGGTAGAGGGTGTGAATAGAGGAATTGTGTGGGTGTTTTTTTATTGAGGGGTAAAGAAGTTGTTGGGAGAGAGGTGTATAAATAATGGTGCAGTGGGGAGTGGGGAAGGTGGAGAGAACAGGGACATTCACCAAGGAGTGAGGAAACAGTAAACAAAACAAGCAGGGCATAGTGATACAGGAGGAGAGACTTCCCAGTTATTGGAGGATAGGAAGAGTACAAATAATCACAGCTTTTAGAAAGTAAAGTTCTCACAGTTATAAAGTTGTTGTTCAGAGTCCAGATCTTCCTCCAATCTTCACCTCCAATTTCAACTCCAAGATTAACTCCACACACTTAAATGTTACACTTTGATGTTATACTCAGGAAGGAAGGATCCAACGCTCCACGGTTTTTTAAATAAAGTTAATTTACTGTGCCACACAAAGTTTCGACCAATAGGTCTTTCTCAAGTGACTAGGCATACACCAACTGAGGATAAACCCAGTATATATATCCTCAACCAAAGACAATACAACAGATGAAAACAAGTAAAAAATCAGTCTGGAGGCGGGATGAGAAATCAGGAAGCTGGTGTTAGGGTGCTCTGTTTGGTCTTATCCATACTTCCAACCACGGTGCGTCTGAGACGCCAGTTAGAGCGGGACTTCATTGTATACACTGTGGGGTCATTGCGGACACACTGGAGCCTTGATGAATACTCTTGGAACACCGGAGGGGATGTTAATCTTCTACAACTTCCCTCACCATAGATGAGTATCCCTCACAGCTTTTACAACGTGTTTTCCACTTACCTGTGTATCAACAGCACATCATCCGTCCTCCAGCTGCTAACGTCCAATTACAGATTGTCTCAAATGAATGTGTTTTTACCCACTATGTGATTGCAAGTCCTGGTGACTACTCTATGTTTAAATAAACCTCTTTTAGATACAGCTAGATCACTAGAGAAGCTTTACCTACTCTACCTACTCCATAAGGACTGTTTCCTGTAACTGGACATTTCATCATCATTATTATTGGGATTGGTTCGATATAATTTATTTTTCACAGTGTTATTATTGTTGTTATTTTAGTACACATTATTATGCACTAATTATCACTTTTCATATTTTATATTGATTTCCTATACCACGCATCATATACACACACTACTAGCGCTACTATTTGTTTGTTTTGTTTACACATATACATATAAACACACACACACACATATTGTGACAAAATTTGTCTGAAGGGTTCTTGTCTGGGAACCTTAAAACCCACTGTCTTTTATGGTAAAGCACAGTCACAGGGCCATCCAGCTCTGGTTTAAAGGCTTTATTTTCTTTGTCACTCCACCAGACAAAATCAAGACAAACAAAAGAATCTAAATAAATCCTAGTTCTACCTGAGCATTTAACTAGACAGCAATTCTTTAGCTATCTTTGGGTGGCTTTCCCACTTACCAAACAATAAAACAAATATCATAAACCAAACCTGTTGCCTGTCTGTAGCATCCAGCTCTCTTAGCTGGAATGAGGTTAGAACTGATCCAGCCCGGCCTTTCTTACACTCTGTTAATTAAGGTCAGGTGATCTGCACCTGGCTGTGCTTGCAAAACCTTCCCTGGCTCTTTAACCCTAAAGGTCGGTCTGAAGCTCTCCAAGCGCTCTCTGCCACTCCGTGGCCGGAAATACGTCACCCCCTTCTCCTACTGCTGTACTGAGATAACGCTCCTGTGGGTGCTCTGCCTTAGTCCAAGGAATAACTCTAACAAACTGCCCAACGCGTTTCGTGCACATGCGCACTTCTTCAAGGCAGAGCACCCACATGAGCGTTATTGCAGTACAGCAGCAGGAGAAGGGGGTTCCGGTATTTTGACCCGCCCCCGGTGACGTATTTCCGGGCCACGGAGTGGCAGAGAGCGCTTGGAGAGCTTCACACCTACCCCTGGTGATGCACATCCGGTCGCGGAGCAAAGGACAGTGTTTGGAGCAACCCTTGGAAGCCACGCATTTATCTGACGCCGTAGCCGTGTACTACTCACCCCATACCTCTGCGTGTATTTTGCGGACGTCCTGTAAGTGAGGATTCCAGTTTTTCCACCGGATCCGTCACCTGCCTAAGTTCATTTTATTTTGTGTGTATTAAATTAACTCTTGTATTATTTGTCAGCCTTACTTGTGTTTGTCTAGTATTTGTCTTGTTCTGTTTGTCTTATGTGTTCTTATTGTAGCAGTTTTGCACTATGATGGTTTTTTTCTTTTTTTCTCTCTCTTTGCTTCACATGCACTACATAACATCCTGCTGTGGAGCTTGGAAGTGCAAGATTGGACTTCAACTTCTTGACACTTCATCACCATTGGACTGTATTGTCTTCCTTATTGGACTCTTTAGGCGATGGTCTGTAATTAACCTGAATTTTCTTCTTAACAGGTAATAACGGAGAGCCTCTAAAGCCCACTTTATTGCCAGACATTCCTTTTCTACTATGGAGTAGTTCTTTTCTTGTGGGTTTAACTTTCTGCTCAAAAAGTAAATGGAGTGTTCCTCACCCTGGTATTGGGAAAGGACAGGGTGCAAGTATCTTTTATACTAAAATCATCTTCTGATACCTACTGAGTGCTGTTGCCTTCTTAACTTCGCTGGTAACGTATGCTGTTTATATTTATGATACAAGCACCAGCTCATTACTGTATTACTACAGGAGAGCCGGACTACTTTCATTGTATGTGTGTATGTAGTATATATATATATATATATATAAATATATGTATATATACTGGAGATGACCTTGTCGTAAAGAAAGGGGGGGGGAGGGAGAAGGAAGTGACCATAGAGTAGTATGTCTTATACTAGGTCCAACGCAAGGCAAGAGATGCACATACAACAAGGTAGATATTCAAGCCTTTCTCCAGTAGTACTGGAACTGGATCTCTCAGATGGATTCTGGAACCAGGAATTTTCTTTATCACTGATGGCGTTGTGCTATAGGATCCTCGTAATTATAAGGATATCAACTTTCTATCATTATTCTCAATTGGGTGAGGTAACCAGTAGTGTAGGTAATATTGGCTATTTATTAAAAATATATAAAACCTTAAACACAAGGTACTGTATAGAGCACAAAAAAATGCATAAAAAATGTAGTAGGAGAGATGGTATGAGTTAAGTTTCTCCCATTAAACTGATGATCTTTTAACCAGATCAGCAATTGTCCGTTTTAGCAAATAAAATAGCAAATAAGGATACAATAATAATAACAAAATTAATAAACAAAGAAAAGAAAATGTATCAACCAAAACAATAAATGAATCAAATAAATAATCAGTAATAAAAAATCATTAAAGATACATTAAAACAAGATATTAAATTGTTTGAGAACGATAAAGAAACCATAACTGCAATGGAATATATCTGCGCAATGTACAAGCACGCGTACACACGCATGATTGCATGTACACACGAGCATACACATATACAACTAATGTTAATTGAATTATTAAAAATGAAAAATAAAGAGTTAATCATGAAAAAGTCCAAACCCAGAGAACAGATAAATATTAACACTATACAATGGTACTAGTGTCCACATTTTCATTGAGACCTCCTAGAACAAGACTGTTGAGTTTAAAGATCCAGAAGGTCTCCCTGCGTGAAAGCACTTGTACCCTCTCCCCTGTAAGGAGTGAGGTAGGTATATAATCAAGGCCCATCACTCTAAGACCGACAGTACTTTTGTCATGGCAATGGAGGAAATGCATGGATAAGTAATGATTTGTAACACCATGCAGTATATTCCTCCTACGCAACAAGGTTTTTTGGCATTGTGCCCTTCTATAGATAATAGATGGCTGAGGTTAGTCAGTCCTTCTATACAAGGGCCGCGCGTGCGCATGGCAGTGAGCGTGCATCTGGCCGACAGCGGGGAAGACGGGGAAAATAATCTTTTCGCGCCGCTACTGGCGCTGAAATGTGTGTGTGTGTGTGTGTGTGTGTATGTATGCATGTGTATGTATGTATATATGTGTGTGTATGTGTGTGTCTGCACAATGTTAATATTTTATTTTTACCAGTGTTTTTTAAAAGAAATAATAAATTGCACATACAGACACAAACACACACAGTACCTTCTCACAGCTCACAGCTCAGCATACACACAAAAAGCGTGCGGCACGTGCATGCGCGTTCGCACAGGCACGCGCGCGTACGGCTGCACACTCTATAGAAAACTTAGTCCCTTGCTCATTGCGTGTCTGTTACAAACAGGTTTTCCATTATTGTTTTTATTTAACCTATTTTTATGTTTTTATATTTATCTCATATTGTTTATCTTAATAGGGGCATTTATTATCTGGTATAACAAATTGTTTAAATATTTTTATAATATTGGTTATTTGCGCTCTAATTTCTTTTGCATTTTTTGTTATTTTAGACTTGGAAAATCTGTGTTTGAGCTGCACATTTCCTTTAGTCCCTTGCAATACAGGTTTTTGTCTTTATACACTTTGTTCAATGAATTCCATTGATTATTGTTCACTATTCTAAATTAAGCTCTGTGAGCTTGAGAAAGACCAAGGCATCTGAAACGTATGTCGCTCTGGAGTTTTGTCTGACTGCCAGATGATTTTGGATTAATTTACATTTATTTTCTATTCGAGACTGCTGCAGATTTGTTCTTTTCTATATATATACATTCTTCAAGTGATATTCTTTATTGGCTATATGCTAACGGTGGAGTTTTTTTGTTGCCTATACAGGACCTATAGACGGGAATAGGTCATATGGGACTATATTTACTTCGTGCACAGTGCTTACAGGTTACAAATATGAACCGATTTATGCAATCAAACAATGAAAGTTTGAACTCTCTTTGATGTACAGTATCATACACAGAGCCATGATCTGCTTTGTTGTGTTACTCTGTGTCTTCAATGTTAAAGGCAGGTTGATGAGGTCGTAGCACTTATGGTTTCAGAATAGTACACTTTATAATATGTTTAGAAACACGAACTACTACAGAGGGAACAGAGGGGCAAGGAACGAGCTCATCCATCTCTCTCCCTCCCGTCACTTTCCTTTAATACTTCATGATGTCCCCAATTCTTTCCGCCTCTCTCTCCGTCTCCGGCATTCTTACTTTCTCCTCGTGCGCCAACTGACTTCCTCTCTTTCTTTCTTCTTCTGCTTTCTGTGTGAACTTTATAGCTATCTCACTCTCCTTATCTGCCACCAGGCTATGTGCATTAGGATGACACCGGTATGGTGTCACGTGCCAGATATATACAGTAGCCTACTAGATACAACACCCAGTTGCCCACATGGGACCTAACGTCCCCAGCAGTACCTCTCCCCCTCCCACCTTTGGAGGAGTGTTCGGGAGGGTCCAAACCATGACAGTTCACCTTACTTTGATACATAAAGTAATCCTTCCAAGTTTGGTTGTTCCAGTTCTTATAGTTTGGGCGTAATGAGACACAGAGACAAACTTTCCGAAATATAGAAGAAGGATTTTGCTACTAGTGCCTAGTATATTATGTGGATAGGAAGTACAGTCATTGTTAATTCTTTTGCGAGTTTATGCTTTATACATCATAACTGTCTTCCTCTGTATCCCATTTGTCACTGAGGATCAGAGCCCCCACTCTATACTGTATTGTGAGCCCCCTGCAGACGCACTTACCAGAGCACCCTCCTACTGTCTCTGTACGTTCTTCCTATGCACCACTTAGATTGTAAGCTCTTCTGGGCAGGGACTCCTTTTCCTAATGTTACTTTTATGTCCCAAGTGCTTATTCCCATTATGTGTTATATTATTATGTCCCGTGTGTTACTGCTGTGACGCGCTGTGTACACAGATGATGCTGTATAAATAAAGATATACATACACATTGTATTTACAGCACATAGGGGGTCTTTGCTCTCTAGGACATTTGGTTTGCGGCCGTTTTGGTGTGACCAAGTTGCCGCCGACGTTTAGCCACCAGTCGTTTCACAGCTAAGGTAAGTCCCTAACCTTACCGCGTACCCCCCCCCCAAAAAAAAAACTAATCTTAACCTCTAATACTAACGATACCCCCTACCCTAAAAACCTTAACCCCTTACCCCAAGCCCCTTACCCTAATTTCCTATGCTAAAAACCTAACCCCTTACCCAAAAAACCCTATCCTTAGCCGACTACCCTAACCATTAAAACTCCATAAGTTAACTTACCTTTATATGTGAAATGGTCGGCGTCAACTGCGGTGAAGGGTCCCTCTGCTGCCAAATGTCCAATTTTGGGGGATGTTTTACTACCAGGTGTCCTCCGATTAGGAGTTAGCATTTGGAACTATTTTTTGGGGGGCTGGGGTGGGCATTGCATTAGAGCAGGGCTTCTCACCCCTCCTTGCCTTATCCTATACATGCATGATAGATGATCAAGCCGTGATGGCATTGCGCTCTCCCTGCCCTAATTGAGTGTTATTGGAGAGACTGAGGATCGCAGCAGCTATCTCCGCTCTCGCTCCTCTATAAATAATGCAGGTACATTCAACCACTACTGCTCTGCAACATTGGATGCTGTAAATTGGTACTCTGGCCCATCGTGTATAACCACTTTGATGTGGTTTGTCACATCATAATGTATGTATAAACCTGGCTTCCCTTTATGCATGGCACCATCCCGTTTTAACCCTTCAGTCGCCAACACTAACGCGCTACTTGTGTAATCGGATTTAATACACAGTATTTTATTCCGTACACCAAATACTCTGCACACGATATTATTCAGTGTAATATATTTGTCACATACGGCACACCGGTGAGAGCATGACCTGTATATGGAACAAGGGTTAATACACATAGCTATCGAACTGATTCACTTTTCTCCATGCATGGACCCTCAAATGACTCATATCTCCCCTCATTCCGTCCCAATGTACCATATGTATAAATTAGACTGTAAGCTCCTCGGAGCAGGGACTCCTCTTCCTTATGTTACTTTTATGTCTGAAGCACTTATTCCCATGCTCTGTTATTTATATTATCTGTTATTTATTTGATTACCACATGTATTACTACTGTGAAGCGCTATGTACATTAATGGCGCTATATAAATAAAGACATACAATACAATACAATATGTCACGGACAGCACACTGGTGATCATGTAACTTAGATATGCAACCAGGGACACAGCAAACTCACTGCCCCACCTTTCTCCTTCGCAAGGTACTTCCAATGGGTTAATATTTACCCCTACTCTGTTGCAATATATGTAAATATCCGCTGCCACCACCAAAGAAATATCAAATATGTAATTTGCAGAGTCGCGTGGTCCCTGTTGATTAGGAAAAAACTATGCAGTTAACACTGACATCTGTTATAGCAAAATGTATCCTAAAATGTACTTTACTCTCTACAAAGCGTGCAACCGTTCAATCAGAGCGCAAAGTATTACTTATTAAAGTTTAGCCTTAATACAGAAAATATACAGTGCTTAGGTTACAGAAAAAAAATTATTACAAAAACACACCGTTACAATAAATGCAGACCGTTCCTTCAAATAAAAGAATAAACATAAGAATTCCCTATACGTTACCACATGTCATAGGTTATTCCCAGAGAGGTCACTGGCGTAGGAATTATGAGAATTCCCATATTCAGTATACTACAAAGTATTGGTACTCTGAGCAGGATAATCCAAAGTATTGGTACTCTGGGTGTGAAAATAAAAAAGCATTGGTACTCTGGGCAGGATAATAAAAAAAATAGTGGTATTCAGGGAGTAAAAAATAAAAAGTAGTGGTTCTCTGGGTGTGATAAGTATCTGTCATCTAAATTTAGTATAGGTTGAACTTGATGGACATACTTTATGTCTTTTTTTAACCTCATCTACTATGTAAAATAAAACCGTAGTGGTACTCTAAGTCTAACCCACTTGTACCAGCACATTTGGCCACTAATCATATCTTCCTGTCTCCTTCCTTTATGCACACAGTGAGGTCCTTGAGTAAGTTTTATGATGCAGCCGCCGGTACCGTCACAAAGCCTCTATATGTCCCCTCTATACGTCCCCTCTCTTTGGCTTGTGTCCTTTAATGGAAAAATCATGTTGAACTCGGATCTCTTACATGAGATGAACTGACGGGAGGCAGGACAGGTCCCGCCACTCAGCAGCTGATCCAATCCTTGATCAGAGAGCATTGTTTGGTATTGATTTGCAGTTCCGTGGCAGAGTGCCGTCTCTCAGTGGGTGCAGATAAGAGATCTGAAAACTTTCAACGAAGCAGGATCCGGAGGGGGGGGGGGGGGGGGGGATTATCACAACGCTGTCATTTGCACTGGATTGTTTTGGATGTTAATGTACTGTAGATAACAGCAGGGAAATAACCTCAAGCGAGGGAAAAAGCGGAGCACTGCAGTGGGGTATTGCGCAGAAGGAAACAGCACACCAATAATAAAAAATCTAATGTATTGAGTGACTGCGTGAGACATCCAAAAAAGAGAGTACTCTTTGACAAAGGGCTTTGCACGAAACGCGTCAGAGTGGGTTAGTTTTTTTTTTTGGATGTCTCACGCAGTAACTCAATAAATTCGATTTTTTATTATTGGTGTGCCGTTTCCTTCTGCGCAATACCCCACTGCAGTGCTCCGCTTTTTCCCTCGCTTGAGGTTATTTCCCTGCTGTTATCTTCAATCAAGCTGGACGCACGCACTGGTGAACCTATCTACACCTACTTTGGATATCTGCTCAGCAGAGCCTCCATCTCTACTAAAAGCGAGTCACCTGTGGAGTTTTCCTGTATTAGATAGATGGTGTAGCTTATATGCTCTAAGTGGCCTTATCTAAGTGTGGTGGTGAAAAGGGGGTTTACCTTTGGGTTGTTGTGCCTCCCCAGTACTCCATAAATCCGACTTTATGATTTAAGCCTGGCATGGAGGCAGCCACTATATTATGAGTCATAGGGTATTAATATCAAACGATCACTATCTATGCTCATTATACTTGAGCTAATATACAAGGATTACTATTGTACTCTCAGGATCAAGATTTATTGCTCAGATTTAAGGGGACATAAAGAAAATTATACTATATGCCTGTGAATTGCTCCTGTTGCACCGATAAATGGACTGTATGTCTTTTTCTTGTGTACTGTAGATAACACTTTCGATTTAGCCTCCTTTGCTGCACTCTGGCAGTGAATGGGTTAAAGAGGCCAGATCTGGACTGAGAGAGTCACGGTGGCACTCGAGGTGCAGGCGGCCCAAACTTTCCCGGAATGACCAGCGGACTTCTGAAATCTGGGGTAGACTAACAGGGGCTGGCTGGCAAATTTTAGCCAAGGGGACAAGTCCTACAGATTGCCCAACAATCAGACACACACCACACACAGATGGACGCACACCAGATACACGCACGATACCAACACCACACATAGAGGGATGCACACCAGATACACGTACCATACACACACCACACATAGCGGGATGCACACCAGATACATGCACCATACACACATGGACACACACCATACACAAAACAACACACAGACGGACGCAAACTAGATACATACATGGACGCACACCATACACGCACCATACACGCACCATACACACACGGATTATGCATGTATTATATACACACTCAACATATATGCACCACAGATGTAACACACTTTATTGCACCCGCTGGTGCGTTCCAAAAGTTGGGATAACACATTAGTCCCGCTGCAACACACCAGCCGGAGTAATAATGTGTGTTACATTTTTACACACACACACATTTTATTAGTGCAAGATCAACGTTTCCGTTCCCTGTGAAACCTTTCTCGAGACACAGAACTTTGTATGAAACACCTCGAGCTCTGGCTTCTATACACCTTACACACAACGGGGCCTATGCACTAAAGGTTCATAAAAACATTCGCCAGGCCATTCAAATCGCCGTTTTTGTGAGCGTTGCTATCACGGTATCAGAAATCCTCGATAACCTTTGATAGCAAAATTCACAAAACGGGCAAGTAGCCGGCGGCGTGAAGATCGCCTCTCTGAAAAGGCCTCGCCCGGCGATTCCTTTCTGCTGCAGAGGGAGCTGCTCAGAGAGAGCCGCCTCTCCCTGCGCAAATCTCGCCCAAAATAAATGTTTTTTAATTTCATTTTAAGTGTAGATGAGCAGGGGGTCCCCGGAGCAGAACCGCATTGATTTGAGGTCCGGGGACCCCCTGCTTCCCAAAATACAGGCCCCGTTATGGGGTACCGGTATCTTCTATGCATTTGATTCCCATGGTCACGTGACGCAGGACATTTCAATGTATAGGAGATACCTGCAACCCATAACAGGGCCTGTATCTCGGGAAGCAGGGGGTCCCCGGACTGCAAATCAACAAGTTTCTACTCCGGAGACCCCCTGCTCATCTACACTAGTATTAAAATGTATATTAAAATATGTAATAACCACCAATACAAAACCCACCCACGTGCCCCCACATAAAACCGTTATTTATTTATTTTAACACAGGATTGATAACAGAGGCCGGCGGGTGTCCCCAGGTGGTGTCAGGGGGTCCTCAGATGGCCCCCATGAGTGTCTGTGGGCCTCCAGGTGGTCCCCGTGGGTATCCGGGGGCCTCACAAGGGGTCCCTGGGTTGTCCGCATGGGTGTCTGGGGGTCCCCGGGTGGTTCCCATGGGTGTCTGGGGGCCCCACAGGGGTGTCTGGGTGGTTCCCATGGGCGTCCGGGGGTCCTCGGGTGGTCCCCGCTGGCCTTCAGTACCAACCCTGTTGTAAAATAAATAAAGATGGCATACATTTCAATAAATACACCTCCCCCCCCCACCAAACACATACAGTACAGTAATGGGCAAAGTAACTGTTATCCAGATATGGATAAAAGATCATTTGCCCATGATTAAATCCAACATTAGCCAGGTAGCATCAATAAAGTAAATAAAAACCGGTCTACTTACCTCTGCCATCATGAATGGTGTCCTCGTCAGCATACTGCAAGGCCATGTCTTCTGATGCCAGCAAGAATACATACAAAATACAATATAATGGCCCCTAACCCATTAATCAAATTAGTGAATAATAACCGCTATAGTAATTAAAGGGTTAACCCACTCTCCCCCACTACCCACCCAGGAGGCCTAACCATCCTCCCCAGGCAACTACCCAGACCCATTCATTGGTACAGTGGGTACATCATAATATGGGCATGATTTAACACTATGCCAGTCAATGGTCAACCTACAAAAAAATCAATTTCCAACAATATCCAATGCAATCCAAACAATCACCAAATAAACAAAAATAAACAAGTAAACACAACAAAATTACCAACAATCAATTAATCAAATACCAAATTAACACCAGAATTAACTATTCCAACACCAAAATAAAATCATCAATAAATAAAATAAATCTCCAAAAAAACACCATAATTGAAAATCAAAACACCAAAAATAACGCACTATTAAAATGCAAACATAAAAGAAAACCCAGAAATAAACAATTAAAAACACCGCAAAAAATGCCATAACACAAAATGAAAACGCAAAATACATAGCATACAAATAAAAAAATAAATGAGTCAAAATACATATAGGTTATCATACCTGTGCCATTTGACTAACTGAGGAATCCATACTTACAGTAGGATTTCCCATAGCACACCTCCATAGGTTTTAACTATTTTCTATGTTTATGATATGTTAATAAATAATTTGTTATTTTGAATGAGTAGAGTAGAGTGCACCATTTTTGGGATCTTTCCTCTTCTTTGTATACATATGCTTGTTATCCCAGGTAGCACCTCTCTTTAAAGGTATAATTCCTAGCTGAGCAGGATTTTCCTCTCTCCCCCTCCCTCCCCCCTCTCTAAAATACATATAAAACACATAAAAGCAACCATATGGCAAAACAACCATTGCTTCTTACTGTATGTATAGCCCTAAAGGGGCATACATAAATACATTTGCAATGAAGGTGGCAAAAAAAAAAATCCAATACCAATAAAAATACACTGAAAAAACCTGTAAAATAAAAATAACATACATTCAATTATTTTTCTTATTTTTAGATGTCTTCACCCTCTGATTCCCGTGGTCTCTGCAAGTTCTCTAACTAATCCACGATCCCAAACAGCAACGACCCACAGGTAAAGTCCAAAGTCCTTTTCTTTATCTTCATCTGTTAATTGTAATCCATTTGGGTGTCTTCTATCTTCTTCTGTATCTTCTTCTTGTTCTTCTTATGTATCTTCATCCATCTTCATCTGTAACACCCTTGTAATCCTATTGGAGGAGGAGGTCTTCACTCCTCGGCTTCTTGTTGTCAAATGAGGTGCCAGGCTTATATAGGCCTGTGACGTCACATTTGATTGGCATATGGTTCCCACGCAATCTGATGGTTGTAATAGACCATGTGACAGAGTCAATTTTTGGAAAGGATGTGACATCATCCAAAGGGAGTCACATGGTCTACTACAGCCAATCAGATTGGGGATATAGTTCTCACAATCTGATTGGCTGAAGTCACATGTGACGGCAGCCATGTTGGATTTTGTGACGTCATCTTAAAGAGAAAGGAAGGACAACCATTCTGATTGGCTGGCTTCACTCCCTTTACTAGACGTCACATCCTAAAAAAAAAAAAAGGCACATGGTTCTCACAGCCAATCAGATGGCGTGGGAACCATATGCCCATCAAATGTGACGTCACAGGCCTATAAAAGCTTATGCAGCCACATTTGACGGCAAGAAGCTGAGGAGTGGAGACCTCCTCCAATACGATTACAAGGGCGTTACAGATGAAGATACAGAAGAAGAAGATAAAGAAGATAGAAGACACCCAAATGGATTACAATTAACAGATGAAGATAAAGAAAGAAGAAAAGGACTTTGGACTTTACCTGTGGGCCGTTGCTGTTTGGGATCGTGGACACACAAATTTACTTTTCAACCCCTTACCTTATACCTGCTGTACAGACCAAAGATTCTGAATGTCTCTCTGCTATATCATCCTGGATGGCCCTCAGCCGACTTAAACTTAACATGGCTAAAACAGAGCTCCTCATACTTCCTCCCAAACCTGGCCTTACTACCTCCTTCCACATTACTGTTGGAAGTACTGTCATTCACCTAGTAGCCCAAGTACGCTGCCTATGGGTCACACTCGACTCCTCTCTCACATTCTCCCCTCACATTCAAAACATTTCTAAAACCTGTCGCTTTTTCCTCCGCAATATTACAAAGATACGCCCTTTCCTCTGTTACGCGACTGCTAAAACTTTGACTCTCGGGTGTTGGTGCTCGGGTGTTGGCCCTCATTCTCTCCCGTCTCGATTGCTGTAACCTCCTGTTGTCCGGCCTCCCTGCTTCTCACCTGTCTCCCCTACAATCTATCCTAAACGCAGCTGCCAGAATCACTCTACTCTTTCCTAAATCTGTCTCAGCGTCTCCCCTCCTGAAATCCCTCTCCTGGCTTCCTATCAAATCCCACATCTCGCACTCAATTCTCCTCCTCGCTTTTAAAGCTTCACACTCTCCTGCCCCTCCTTACATCTCAGCCCTAATTTCTTGCTTTGCATCATCCCGACTCTTGCGTTCTCCTCAAGGATGTCTTCTCTCTACCCCTTTTGTATCTAAAGCCCTCTCCCGCCTTAAACCTTTCTCACTGACTGCCCCACACCTCTGGAATGTCAGTGTACAGTATGCGTGTGTGTCTGTGTGTGTATCTGTGGCAGTCTGCTTTGTGTGTGTTTATCTGTGTCAGTCTACTCTGTGTGTATCAGTGTATGTGTGTGTGTATATGTGTCAGTATGCTACAGTATGTGTGTGTTTGTGTGTGTGTATCTGTGTCAGTCTGCTCTGTGAGTATCAGTGTATGTGTGTTTGTGTATCTGTGTCAGACTGCTCTGTGTGTATCATTGTATTGTGTGTGTGTGTGTGTGTGTGTGTGTGTGTGTGTGTGTATCTGAGTCAGTCTGCTCTGTGTGTATCAGTGTATGTGTGTGTATCTGTGTCAGTGTGTGTGTGTGTGTGTATCGGTGTCAGTCTGCTCTGTGTGTATCCGTGTGTGTGTGTGTGTATATCTGTGCCAGTGTGTGTGTGTGTGTGTGTGTATATCTGTGTCAGTCTGCTCTGTTTGTATCAGTGTGTGTGTATATCTGTGTGTGTGTGTGTGTGTGTATATCTGTGTATGTGTGTGTATATATCTGTGTGTGTATATATCTGTGTGTGTTTGTGTGTATATATCTGTGTGTGTGTATATATCTGTGTGTGTGTATCAGTCATTTTTTTGCCGCACAATACTAGCACACTACCCGCCACATGTTACAACAGTAGAAATACACTTCATAAATACAGAATCACGTGCTTTAGACAGAAATAAATTCCGTGTTTTTCCGTGTCCCCGCATCAGTGCACACGTGATACATGATATTTGGCGCCAGGGCCGGTCTTTGACCCCCTGAGGCCTTAAGCTATGTCTACGTTTAAGAGACCTCAAAAATGAGAAATAGATTTATTATTCTGACAGAAGGGACCATGGAAAATATAAGAGCATTATAGCAGCGTTGTTATACACAGAGATGGCGGTGTGAGGATACAATGAGCAGCGTTTGTGCATTGCATTCATTTTAATATTAAAACATTTTCTTTCGGGGTTCGATGATGTCATCAAATGTTGAGCCACGCAGTTTGTCACTTTTGCGGCGCACGATGCTTGGGGTCATGTTTGCACGGAAATGTCCATATTTATAGACAATCTTATGTTTCCCATATATTCTTTATTTACCATCACACAATAAATAACAAACCCTCCACCGTACAGTGTACATCACATACAAATATCACGTGTGAGCACATTCACACGTCTCGGACACCTGCGCTTCCCCATTATCTCCTAGCATACAGTGCATCCTCTGCAGCCAGGGATTCTGGGATATGACATGCAAATGAGCACAGTGTCACCTTTTTGCTTCCAATCCATTTTAACATGGACCCCCATTAGCTTATACCTGCCGTATTACACAGCTTTTCAGCACAGCCTGGGTTAAAGAAGTGCAGAGCCAGTAACCCTACTCACAGACAGCCATTTCGTCCTTTTGGGTCTCATCAGCGCGAGGCTGGTTATACTGGCTTTGCAATAGGGATTAACAGGGAAAGACTGGACCAGCCTGCATTCTGCTTTGAAATGTGAAGATCGCATACCATTATTGTTCTATTTTTGAGGCCCCTCACATTGTAAGGCCCTGGGCTGTAGCTTACTTAGCTTAAGCGTCCTTCGGTCACGGCTTAGAGCGCTATATGACCAAGTACTCAATAACAAGTGTAGCCATGCTGTAAAATGGACTGCAGTCATCTCTCCTGCTGGCAGTAAGGCCTGGTAAGTAACAGGGATGCCAGCAGTAATCATGGAGGTTTGCCCTCACACCCTGGTGAGGTGCCCTATGTGTGGATGGGAGTGGCTACATACTCTGAGTCCACCATTAGTGACATCAGAGATGTGCCCGCCCCCTGGAGATATAAGGAACTGCACTGTTCAAAAGTTAGTGGAGTGTGTGTTGGAGTAAGGAGCAGGTCTGTGTTGAGACCTGGGAGCAGGAGGCCCACTAGTGCTGTAACTAGTGGCCTTATTATATTCATTCAGCCCCAAGCTGTATACGCCATACTGTGTCCAGGGACCTGGCACAGGGGTGATCTCCCTGAGGGGAGAGGGGATCCTACTCCATTGGGAGGGTGTACCTTTGAAGGGAGTACACGGCGCAATGTGCGGCTAAGAGACTTACTGCGAGGGGCAGCTAGCCCACATCAAGCAATAAAGATGACCTTGAATAAAGACACTTCACTGTGTGAGTCTGGAATTACTCAGCAGGGGAAGGCACCACAGAGGAGTTCCTCATCAGTCACATCTTCCTGCGGACGCAGAGATCCTGATGAGGTGGAGGCGCTGCACTGGATATAGGTAGGACTCAAGTACACTACCTCAGCTGCCTGTCTGGGTTGGCAATCCCCACACAACATCATGCGGGAGACTCAGGAGTCCTGTTGCCAACAGGTGCACCATGAGACACTACACTGTAATGGGGACTGGTTAGACCACAGGGGCCAATGTGAGATTGGGTGGGTCAGGCCAGGTCAGAAAATCCGTTACTTTTGATGGTGCTGCTGAGATACCTGTCAACAGGACAGGCTTTTGCTAGGTCACTGGGAAACAGGGAGAGTGTCTGCTGCCACTTTGTGCTGTGTTGGGACGGACCTAGGGGTAATCAGGGGGCTGATGGAGTTTGTCAGTTCGCAGAGACGACCTAGGGGCCTGAAAGGAGTTGGGGGTTTGTAGCCGGGCTATAGCTGTCCTAGTCACCTTGAGGCAGTGCTAGTTGGTAGGATGCCTAAAGGGATAGCCTGTTAACGTGGTCAGGAATTCTGGAGAGGGTCTGCGCTAGGCTAGCCAACAGTAGGTAGACGCCCAAGTACTGCATGGAAGAGCCAGAGTACTCTAGCCCATTCCAGACCACTTACAGAAGGGAGCACAGACTGGGAGGAAGGAGATACAGCAGACACAGAGAGAGTGAGCCTAGCCTGATGTAGTGCAACACAAGTCAGACCTACATTAGGTACACAAGGTGGTGCATCAAGGCAATCTTTATTGTACCGGTGTGGTGGCTGCCCCGCAGAGAAGAGCTCCATGTACAATAATCACAAATACCATACATCTATGGCGACCGCAAGAATGGAGAATCCGCGCGGTGCGGAAAGTCCAAAATGGCGGACGGAGGCAGATGGAGGGAGCGCATGTGGTGTGCGTTCCGCTGAAGAGCAAGCGGCAGAAGGAACTTTTGCAAGCCTGTTGTGGAGTGGCGCGAAAGCTGTGGCCGCGCCGTTTTGGTCCTGCCTGGGACCTAGGGGTACTACCCCTGAGGACACTGAGGAGGACATTACTGTGATTTGTGGAGAACATTATGAGAGTGACTGTCAGTCGGCATACAAACAGATGAATGCTACCTCAATCATTGAAGAGACTGACAGTGCAACCCAAAATGGCCTCCCTGGGAGACCGCGTGGACTAATTGCAGAAAATTCTGCAAATGCTGGACTTGCAGAGAGTTGACCAGGAGTGGCGCCAACAGGAAAATCCCGCCCTGATGGGGGTTATGGCGCGAAAGCTGCAGCCGCGCCCTCATGGACAGTGACTAACTCAGCCCCAGTGCTGAGCCAGCCGATCAACCTGTGGGACCTCCCCCTAATCTATACCAGGGGGAGTGGTTTCCAATTGTGCCCAGTGGGAACGGATCTTGCCGAGCGAGGAGCTAGTGAGCCGGCCGCACCCTTACAGAATGTAATCCCTGTAGTTGGTGCTGCCTGTGAAAGAAAGGATAAAGAGGCTGAGAAAATTTGGCCGGGGATGGCGCCAAATAAGGAGTGGTGATCGGGTGTTGGCGCGAAACCTGAAGCCGCGCCCCCCAGGACTGTGAAAAGTACAGCCCTGATTCCGGGACATCCTATAAGACTGTGGGACCCTCCCATAATCGCAACAAGTGGGGGTGGTTTCCAGCTTTGCCAGATGAGGGTGGAGCTAGTCAAGGGAGTGGTTGGCAATCCAACCCCTGCTCGTCAGTCACGAGGAGCCAGTACGCTGAACAGACCGTTACTGCGAGTGCCTCCTATCGTGACTATGGCCAGCAAGCCAGAAGAAAATACAATGGTCTCCACCCAACCCTATTCGGCACCAGGAGGCTTCCTGGTGATTCGGGTGGCGGGCACCGAGACTGTGGCGTGCCTCTGTCTGCAGTGCAGACTGCCCGGTGGTACCATGTGTACAGCGGCAAGCTGCCCGCACTGTGGCCTCCAATACATGTGGCCCATGCCTACCTTCGTGCCCTACCAGACCGTCGAAGCGGTGAGAGATGCAGCTATGCTGTCAGCCGAGCTTCCCGGTGCGCTGTGGAGGGAAGGTGCGGATCCCTGAGAATGGGGATCGGGGCCGGTTGCCAAAACCAAGCCCGCGGAGAGAGAAGCTAGCGGTCAGTGTATCGGCCGAGAGACTAAGTGACGGTCACCCCGACCGGTGACCTTAAGCCCGGTGAAAGTGGATTCCTCGGACGAGGAACCCCTGGTGTCGTCCGATGTGGTGGTTCGCCAACCATCAACCTCCTGTGGCGGTAACGGGAGAAAGGCGCAACTTACTGGAGCTGTTGATGAGCGGAGCCGGGAGTCACCTGTACTGCGGAAAGCCTAGAGGTGGAGTCCTTCAATTCCCGGGACCGGCGGGTCCAGTGGTGAGGGTCGATCCACCCCCACACCACGAAGCGGTAAGAGCAGTCCTTGTTCTTACCTGATGCTGACGGTGACCTCGGCGGAGGAAAGGCATTACCAGGCTCAGGCGGGGCGGCAGAACCAAGCGGAACATCCGGATGTCGTGGTGGAGGAAGAGGTCCCGCTTGGGGGCCCATCCCAAGATGGCGGAACATCCGGCCTTGCAGATGACGTCACTTCCGGCGGGCGTGGCAGACCGGCTGGAGAGACAACTACCTATCGTGGATCGGGCAGCGCTTCCCGATCGCCTGGTCCCAAGAGGAGCTGGCAGGCAGTGAGGAAGGAGAGCGGTGAGACCCGAGCAGCGGAGAACCCTAGCGGTATCCCTGGACATTGTGGTGAGAGTGAGCGGGTCGGAACCCCGCCGATGCCCATAGCCCGCCCCTATGCCCAACTCCACGCCTTAGCTAAAGCCCCAGTCCCTGTCGCCTTTTCCCGGGGGTCCTCGTCCAATTTGGGACTGTCCGGAGGGTCCCAAGGTACCTCCGAAGAGCGGACTGGAGAAAGACTGGGGGGGTTCACGTCGGATGACGGGTCGTTGGGTGGGGGTTATTCACGGGAAGTGTCCATTTCTAGTGGGTGCCCTAGCGTGGTAAGCATAACGTTAGAGAGTAGGCCCAAGCGTGTGGGGCGGCCTAATTCACGATCAACCGGAACATCTGGGGTGTCCTCCTGGGGGGAACAAGAGGAAGGAGATTCCCTAGAATCTGCCCCTGAAGAGTTTAGGGAGACCCGGTGGTGGGCCCCCTTATTTGAGGGTTATGTAGGCTGGATGGACCGTACTCGGTTCATACTAGAGAGAGAGGACGTGGTCGATTACTGGTGGGCTCGTGGGGAGTTTACTGCGGAGGAGCGAAATAAAGAGATGCAGGAGCGGTGGTACCAGATGTACCATAATAATATAGAACCCATGGGTCCCAGTCGGTTAACAGATCCGGTAGAACCGGAAGAGCCCCTATCATGGTTGTTGCCTGGGAAGGCAGGCAATGCGGACTTAACTCGTGTGAGTAGGGCGGAGCGGGCCATTATTACGAAATACAAAAATTCCCATGGCCTGGAATACCCGTATGTCCCGGAGCCACTCATGCAAGAAATTGAGGACAACAGGGATAGGTGGTTGCGTGAAACCATAGAGTTGTACATGATTAACAAGGGTGGCGCAATCACTGGGCGTAAGGCAGAGGAGAGGATCGCACATCTTATGCGGGTGTGGAGCATAGGGTGGAACATTTACAAACATAAAGTAGTGTACAGACCAGAAAATGGGCTACCTTGGGAGTACCATGTCATAGTCCTGGATATGGGGGGACGGGAGGTTAGGAAGCCCGACTCACGTCACTATTACTAGGAAGAACAGGACAGGTATTGCGAGAGTAGTGCCCTGCAGGACGGGAAATGCTTATGTGATATCATGTATGCCCTTACTGTGAAGTTAATAATGTGTTCCATTTTACAGTGCTTCTCGGAGAAGGTACCTAAATTTAGGTCCCAGACGGGTCGTTGGGATCCACCAGGGGGAGAATGTAGCCATGCTGTAAAATGGACTGCAGTCATCTCTCCTGCTGGCAGTAAGGCCTGGTAAGTAACAGGGATGCCAGCAGTAATCATGGAGGTTTGCCCTCACACCCTGGTGAGGTGCCCTATGTGTGGATGGGAGTGGCTACATACTCTGAGTCCACCATTAGTGACATCAGAGATGTGCCCGCCCCCTGGAGATATAAGGCACTGCACTGTTCAAAAGTTAGTGGAGTGTGTGTTGGAGTAAGGAGCAGGTCTGTGTTGAGACCTGGGAGCAGGAGGCCCACTAGTGCTGTAACTAGTGGCCTTATTATATTCATTCAGCCCCAAGCTGTATACGCCATACTGTGTCCAGGGACCTGGCACAGGGGTGATCTCCCTGAGGGGAGAGGGGATCCTACTCCATTGGGAGGGTGTACCTTTGAAGGGAGTACACGGCGCAATGTGCGGCTAAGAGACTTACTGCGAGGGGCAGCTAGCCCACATCAAGCAATAAAGATGACCTTGAATAAAGACACTTCACTGTGTGAGTCTGGAATTACTCAGCAGGGGAAGGCACCACAGAGGAGTTCCTCATCAGTCACATCTTCCTGCGGACGCAGAGATCCTGATGAGGTGGAGGCGCTGCACTGGATATAGGTAGGACTCAAGTACAATACCTCAGCTGCCTGTCTGGGTTGGCAATCCCCACACAACATCATGCGGGAGACTCAGGAGTCCTGTTGCCAACAGGTGCACCACCAGACACTACACTGTAATGGGGACTGGTTAGACCACAGGGGCCAATGTGAGTTTGGGTGGGGTTTCAGGCTAGGCCAGAAAATCCGTTACACAAGCAATAAATAACTTCAAATTTGGTGCCTGCAGCTATTAATCGAGAGTCCCTCATACTCGATAATCAGTCATAAGAGTGAGAAGCGCAAGCTGTGCCCTGCAAAATACACACATAGGATAAGTAGCTGTCATCTAAATCTACGTTTATCTGTTTGACTAAGGAAGGCATCATAATTACTTTACCAACACAGGGAAACAGGACCTGGAGACTGCAGAATTGACAGTTATATCAGTAAAAGAGATTGGGAGAAGGTTGTATAAAGACACCCTGCCCACTAGCGAGGTTTGGAAACGCTACCATATGACATGTTAAACAGATCACTGCCATTGGTTCACTTTGGTTCAAAGAGGGACTGATCAATAGGTGACCAAAGAAGTACTGAGTTCCCACTTAAAAAGGACTCGAAGAAACAATGGCACTTTACTGGTTGCGAAATCGCTCCAGAGAAGTCAATTTTATTACTGTAGTAAGCTGTTTTATTTTACTACTATTTTATATATAATGCAACATCTGAACCTTTCAATAACTGCTGGAATTTGCATTTCACCTACTCAGTATATATAGACAAATTGGTCCATAATACACTTTTTATATATATTTTACAATGCCATTGTAATTAATGACAACAAAATCTTGTATATTGTCATTAAATTATTAACTAGTGCAGTGACTGTCTTACCTAATATTTTCACAGCAATAGAACAGTTTATTGATAACCATTTACATATATATTTTAAATAGTATTCATGTTTATTTGTATCCTATTTACTTTTATTTGGTATTTTCTTAAAACCTCAATGAATTATTATTAAAAAGAAACAATGCACTAAAAATATATTATTATGTCTTTAATCCACAAAGAACCCAAATGGGCCAAAATGGCCATTACTTGCTTCGGTAGATATAGAATAAGCCACTTTCCGTTACTCTGTGGGGAACCATAACTAATGCGGTACTCTGGTTTATAAAAACTTCCATCGAGTTTAACATTTAGTCAAGAAAGAAGTAGATGAACCTAGAACCCAAATGATTCTCTTGTTATGTGTCCAGCAGTAGCACATATACAGCGGAGATCTACAAAGCGAGCGAGTTATTCGGACGCTCTTAAATGAATATGGCTGTTTGTTCCGGCTCAGCCTTTTCTAGGCTTTGTTAGGCTGGGACTTCTAGTGTGGCAATATTTATTCATCCATTTTTATGATAATCACGGAAAATTTGCTGTCTGTAGACCTCAAGGACTTTTAGTGAGGGAGGTTTAAGGGGGTAATTCTAGAACTGCTGAAGAGGCTGTTTCTGGTCCAAAATCCTTTTTGAACTCAATGGGGGTTTCTGTCCGAAAAACGTCCAGACTATATAGAATTAACCCCTAGGCAGGAATAGACCGAGAAGGGATTACAGGTTGTCTTGTCAGAGTGCTATTATCCAGTCACTATCACTGTGTCAGACCCACGTGAGTCTACATAGAGGACAGAAAGACATCATTAATCAGCAAATATTTCTACGTCCAGGGCTACTTTAATGGGGGATCTCCAGCAGTGGCGGATTTCTCAATAGATCTGGGCATCCAGTGGCAATATTTGGGAGCAGCAAATATATAGGACCGATTCCCAATGAAGACCTTTTTTTTTTTTTATATATAGAAAAAACGAAAATCCGCTATAAAAAAAATCGCTACTCTTTGAAATGACGGCATTAGATCAAAGAGAAGTCAGAGAACACTCTGCTAATCTTCCAAAAAATAAAAACTATTCATAAGATATCGAACCTATAATTATTGATGAATGCCGGTATCTCCGGGAACACAGTGATTCGTTGGATGTGTGACCATGGCCTAGACCAGGGGGGGCTCAACTCCAGTCCTCAAGCCCCCCCAACAGGTCAGGTTTTCAGGATATCCCAGCTGCAGCACAGGTGGCCTCTGATTGATCTAGGGGGAAGAAGACGCTCAGAGAAAGCCTACTGAAGCAGGCCCCGGCACCTAGTGGGGGTCAGACTCTTGTCCCCGGCAGACCCCCAGTTAGTGAGTGTTGCCTTGCGATTGTGTATTTTGTGTGTCCGCTGGCTCGCCAGAATAAACTTTCATTTATTCAACTACTGAGTTCTGTCTGGTGATAGCGATCCCGGGGGTAAAGGTGTTAAAAGGTCTGGTCTCCCGTGACAGCGGCAAAAAAGTAAGTGCCAATTGGCGGCAAAATTGTAAATCAGCCACTGATCTCGCAGGGCACGGAGTGCCAGCACTTTATTGTGAGTTGCGGCAGCTGTTTTTAGTTGATGAATAAGAAATTCCATATACAGCTCAACCCCGTTATATCGCAATCCGTTACAACGCGAATCCGCTTATAACGCGTGCAAGCGCGGCTCCCAATTTTCGTATTTCTGAATACTTTACAACACGATTATTGGCATCTTATATACTTTATTGTACAATGCACACAATTGTACATTATCTCTAATGCGATCCGCTTATATCGCAATGTGATTCTTTGGACCCCGAGCACAGCGTTATAAGGGGGTTGAGCTGTAGTAGTTCTATAAATAAAATGGGTGGGGATGGGATACTTTTTGGGGAGGGGATCAATGCCTTTTCTATCATCATTCTTTATTTGAAGCTGAATTATTTGTGGTAGTCTATAATAATAATAAAAAAGCCCGGGTCTGTCTGTTAGAGCCATAGCAGCAAGACCATGAAACCTACAGACCCGAAACGTTGCATGCATACTAAGGGGGCGCTAGGAGTGTGCACCTGGCAGTTCATTTTTACTTTGGCATTTTTTCTCTTGTTTTTACCTGCTCTGCCTCTGATTGGTTGTTTCCTCTCGGCGAGGCCGCTGGTTTCTTGGTGCTGATTGGCCCTTGCTTTGCAAGGAGGTACACTGGCGACACACTTTATTCGAGCTTGGCTAGTCCCACGAATTCGGGTATACCCGGGTGTATTGAGGTTTGTGACTGTTTTCTGCCCGAGTGCATTGAGTTATTTTCCAAGCAGGGATTGAAGCATTTTATTCCCGCTGGCTGCAATACTGCACAGTATATATATATATACTGCATTACAATTCATGAATTTATGCCATCTGGTAGACACGCGAAGCATTGCAGCCTATTAAATCCTAATCATTATCATTTAACAGATCAGCCGCCCATCAGCCAGGCATGAACCCAGGCTGGGAAGGCAAATGCAACGGGGCTTGTCAGAGGTGAGGAGCGGCGCATTCCAGGTATCTGCCAGGTACATACCGGGTATTTGCTCGAATAAAGTGTGTCGGTGCAGTAAGTGATTGGTTGCCCGCTGAGCTGGAGGCCTTCCGGACATTTCCTGGGGGGAAGAGTGTAGGCCGTGGGAATCTAAGAGAGGGAGGGGAGAGAGGTGGGAGTGTAAGAGAGGAAGGAGGAGAGGTGAGCGTCTAAGATAGGGAGGGGGAGAGTAGGGGAGAAAGAAGGGGACATGAGTGTAGGGAGGGTGAGGGAGTGAGGAGAGAGAGGGAAAGTGGGGAAGCAGAGCGGTGGGAGGGATAGAGGAGAGAGAGAGAAAAGGAAAGTGGGGAAGGAGAGGGGGTAAAGAAAGGGGTGGGAGGAGGGAGAGGTGGGGAGAGTGAGGGGGGGGGAGAAAGAGAGAGAAGGTAGGGAAGGTGAGAGACGGGGAGAGAGAGAGAGAAGGTGGAGAAGGAGAGAAAGGGGGTGAGACGCGGGGGAAAGGGGTAAAGAAAGGTGGGAAGGGAGGGGAGAAGAAAGAGGAGAGAGAAGGGGGGAAGGAGAGGGAGAGAGACAAGAGGGGTTTAGAGGGGGAGAGAAGGGAGGAGGGGCGAGAGAGAGTGAGGGGGGAGAGAGAGGGGAGAAGGGGGGAGAGAGCGAATGAGGGGCAAAAGAGAGGGGATAGAAAGGGGAAGGAGGAAAGAGAGGAGGGGGGAGAAACAAAAGGGGAAGAGTGGGTGAGATAGAGAAAGATGGGAGAGATGGGGAAGAAGAGAGGAGAAAGAGGGGAGACGGGGGAAGAGAAGGGAGGGAGACGGGGAAAGAGGAGGGAGGGGAGAAAGGACGGGGAGAGGGAGAGACAGAAGGGATGGAGAGAAGGTGGGGGGGGAGGGGAGACAGAGGGGGAGGAGACAGAAGGGAGAAGAGAGACAGGGAGGAGGAGACAGAATGGGAGAGAGATGGGGGTAGAGAGAGAGAGGGGATGAGCTTGAGTGTACCCACTGCCTACCTGCTTCCGTAGAGGATTGAGGGGGCCTGTTAAAGACCTATGGAGGGTGTCCAGTGGAGCCTTCCACCGGGGTACAGGAGTCCCAGTTGTCCCTCCTTCCCCCTGTCGCCCCATTATCGATTGATTGCCAGTTTCAAGTCTGCAATGGATAAGATGACTCCAGAGTCCTGCAGCCATGTGCAGCAGGGGACTTTAGCTATAGTCCGACAAACATACCACTGCCTACTCCCACTGCTTAGGCTGCGTCCATAGAGGAGGGAGCCGCGCTGAGCCGTGCGGATGCTGAGGCTCGTCTGCGCAATCAGGAGCGATTGCATGAACTAGCAGACGAGCCAGCATTCGCTATCGGGAGGCGGGACACTGACGTCACTGGCCCAATAGCCCGCGAAGCGCCGACGTCACGGCGCCATGGCGTTGATGCTGCTTCGCTCTGATTGGAGGTTTTCAGCCGACAGCGCGCTCAGAAACAGGTTCTGCTGTCGGCTGAAAATCCCAGCGCCTCAGCACGCCCGCGGACGCTCGCGGGAGCCCCCTTGTAAGACATCCTCATTGAGGATGACGGGGCTCATCGCGGAGCGTCCGCACGTCTCAGCGCTGCTTCTATGGACTCAGCCTTACAAGTAGTACCCAAACTAACTCAGGAATATTAAAGGGTCAGTCCATCATAGCAGGGGTGCGCAAAGTGGGGGGCGCAAGATTATTTTGGGGGAGGCGAAGACTTCAACTACCTTTCCTCGTCGCATGGCAACGCGGCATCAAATTACGCAGCAGGGTCATGTGACGTACGCAGCGCCATAGCAATGCGCGTCAAATGACACCACGGGGGTCGCAACGGGGGCCACCACGTGACCCCGCGCGTCATTTGACGCTGGATATTGGGTCAGGGTGGGGCGTGAGTATAGGGGCTGGCAGGCAGGGGGGGCGCAGCACAGAACATTTCTGCGCCCCTGCATCCTAGGACCAAAGAGAACTAATGGCAGTGGCATGTTTAATAGGCGAAATACAGGGGATTGGCACGTCTTGTAAACAATTCAGACCATTTCAAATATTTTTTAGTGTCTCCAGTGACCATACTAACCAAATGATTTGAAGTGGTTTTACGATCTGTACCTAATCTCTCTGGGAATTATTATAGAGACAAAACAGCAAAAGGAATAAGGTTTGAATAAATCACGTATATCAGTTTAAAGTCTGATCGCAAAAGAGATGACGTAACGGTCACAATAACGCCACCTGGAGGGCCCTTAAAAGTTCAAACCAATAATCTGTGCAAAACGCTGCAGCGACGGTTACTCCCCCCCGATATCCCGTCAAGGGCGGGACTTAGGGAAAGAAAACCCTTCCCCCATTCAGCGACCCCCCTATGAAATGCAACCGGCTGGCTATGTGCGTCTGCCCCTTTAAACCAGGGGAGGCCAACTCCAGTCCTCAAGGGCCACCACCAGGCCAGGTATTAGGGCTAGCCCTGCTTCAGCACGGGTGGTGCCGTCAATGATTGAGCCACCTGTGCTGAAGCAGGGATATCCTTAAAATCTGACCTGGTGGTGGGCCCTTGAGGACTGGAGTTGGCCACTTCTGATTTAAAGACTCCTCTTTTTTTGGGGGTGGGGGGGGGATCCCCAGTGGGAGTTTTCTTGTTTCAGTCCAAGCTCCGAGCCTGAGACACCTGTGCTCATTACTTGTCCGTTTATCAGTCCTGACACCCAGATATCCGGGAGGATAAACAGGCGGATAATTCATGACAAGGTGAGGCAACAAAAGTATCCCCTTTGGTTGTGGTACAGTTAACACCTAAATTAAAACGCGATTTTATTAGCGTAATTAAAATAAAGTGTAAGGGATTATGGACAAACAAAACAAACACGTGAACATATAATGATTCAGAGTGTACAGTAATTGACAAGGGTAACTGTTAATTAATGGAACACTTGGAAGATAATATGATAAACATCTACCCACAAAAATATTGTTGTGTGTGTTCGTATTACAGTTGTCCTACAAAGGAAAAGGAATTCCCTAAATTGCTAGAGACCCTTATATTAGTGGCTTCTCATAAACATTACACCTCTCACAGAAATACTAAATAACACAGCGGAATGCCAGGAGTTGGCCAAATTGAAATTGCTCTGCAAAATGTTTGGTAAGTAACCAACTGATAGAGTGTTGTTTCAAAAGGTCTATGAAGCACAGCCTAGACTCTTTAGGTGGGTGGGTATAGTCACCCCTCCACCACTAAGCATGTGATGATTCAATGCTTAGTTAGATAATGCTGGGAACTGCACATCAGATAGAAGTTGGCTCTGAGGCGCTTTAACCAGTATCCAGCTGTATAAAGCTGTTTGCAGGGTTCAAACAAGGATCCTTCATTATACTGTGAATAGTATCTGTTAAATATCTAAGGGTGTAGTTTAGCAAGTGTCTGAGCGTTCTTGCTGTCCACGGCTACAGTCTCCGAAACGCTCAGACTCATAGGACTCCCTTGCCTCTCCGAATCAGCAGACGTCGCTGGCTAGCTGACGTCACACGTACCCGACGTACGTTTCACCAATAGGCTTCATCGTGGGCCATAATAATGGTACATGGTAATGTAACAGGTCATTCACAGCTTATCCTGAAAGGGTTTATCCCACAGTAA
This sequence comes from Ascaphus truei, assembly GCF_040206685.1. Lineage (NCBI taxonomy): Eukaryota > Metazoa > Chordata > Amphibia > Anura > Ascaphidae > Ascaphus > Ascaphus truei. The sequence goes on from NC_134499.1 coordinate 12,598,778, forward strand.
TAGGTCCCCCCCCCCCTTGTAGAACGCTGACAGTGTACACAGCACTGTACATAGAATTTCCCTGTCCAGATGAGTTTACAATCTATGATTTTGGTGCCTGAGGCTGCGGCCCCGCTAGTGCTGAGCGCACTGAATGGGCGGCGCTTGCCGCTTTTACTTACATATATCTATATATGTAAGTCCCCGCTCACGCGGTGCGCGAGCACGCACGTTCACCCACGCTTGGCACTTGGGTAAACAAAAAAAAAATGAACTTTCGAGCGTGCTCAACTTGCCCACAACGCTCCCCCGCGCGCGCTTCCGAAATAGCCAGGACACCCGGCGCCGAGGCTTGGAGAGCTTGTGACGTCACCGCTCTCAACCATGAGTCAGCGCTGAGTCAGCGCTAGCGGGGCCACAGGCTGAGGCACAGGGTGATAAAGTGACTTACCCAGGGTCACAAGGAGCCGACACCGGGAATTGAACCAGGTTCCCCTGATTCCCACTCAGTGTCAGTGTTATCAGAGTCCGTGTCTGTACTCGCTGAGCCACTCCATAACAGTGCAAAAGAATATCCTTAGAAAGATGAAATCCTTATTTTAGTCAAATCCTTGCTCTCTTGTTTCCTGTGTAAAAATGAATAGGTTTCTATTTTCTTTGGCTCTCTGTAATTCTAATTCTGCGTGGTAATGTTTGGTCACCCCCCTTATCTCTTTAATGATGGCAGCAACATTAATTTAAACAGAAAAAAAGTCTGAATAGATCTTTCTATATATACAAAAGTTTACAGACAGTCTTATCACCAAAGAGATTATATATATAAAACAAAGTAACAACCCTACAGAGCATAGTGTTACTATAGGGACAGTAACATTTAAAAACATTGGCTGAAAATACATAAACGTGTCTATTTTTGTTGCTGTTTTAAAACAACTGTGCCGATGTTGCGAAACGCGTAGGGACTTCAGCACTTCCTGTGAGCATGTTTTCCCTCCCCATGCCTGTTTCAAATATCTTTATTCAGATGAAATAAAGAAATATATAATTTTTTCAGAAGATTGCCTGAACGTCCGATTCAATCTGTTCTACGGCCGCAAACATTGTCCTGATTATTCATTTACTTTGGCCCTCAGGTGGACTGACCCTTTGGCTGGGGGGCTGTAAAAGTGCAGTCCCACTTAGGGGGTTATTCCGATCGGGAGAGGGTTTTCCATGTGATAGTGTCCCTATTGGCACTATCTCAGTTTAAGGAATAACCCTCTCTGCCTTTGCTGCCGACGTGGCACTGCGTCACCAGAAAACCACAAGCCACGGATCAAACAGGGTCTGAGTTTTTTTGCAGCATGCAGGACAATCAGTATCCTGGGTGGGGCAATTGAAGGGGCAATCCAGCCTAACAAACCTTCTTATTCTTAACAGGATTGGAACCAGGGGAGGGTGAGGGCTCTTCCTGAGCTGAATCCCACTATTTCCAGCTCTTGGGACCTCCAAGATCCAAATATACTTGCTGGTGAAGTTAATGATATCCCTTCTTGATTTTTAAAGGGGATTTAAATTGCTGACCAATAGGAAGCAGCAGCTGATGATTGGCCTGAGATTTGGCAGACATTTTGTTTCCCCTGGAGAGAGATATAAACTCGTTAATTTCGCCAGTAAGCATCTCTGGAACCAGGCAGACCCCGGAGGTGAAAATAGCGTATTTTGGCTCCTATGGTGTGTGGGGGGGGGGGGGGGGGACAAGTAGGGGGACCTGCTCATTTCAATGAACACAATTCTTCATGCTAGTTTGCAAACTGGTTATTTGAAATGGAAAGATTGTGCAAACCAAGAGATCCGGATGTGCCAACAGGTTCTGTATGTGTTTGAGCAATATACATAATTTGGGTCGCCTTGGGGGGACTGCCACTTTAGAACACTTTCCGGTAGTTCCCCCAGCCGCCCATAGGGGGAAACCTCTCCCCCATCACATTTGAGCTTCCAATCAGCTTGAGCACATCTCATAGCAAAGAGATTCTTAGCAGGGAATTCTTCATTTTTCACAGATCCCTTCAGTGTGTGTGTGTAGTGTGCATGGGAATTATAAACCAGATCTCAGCAGCTACAGATCTGGAATTGACTGACATGACTGTACAGTAAGTACCCATTTTAACATTTATTCCTTTAACCTCCCCCCACCCCCTGTCCCCATTAAAAAGCCCCAGCAACTAAATGCCATCATTATTATTTATTTTTGTAACATGTATTGTGTGTGTGTCCCCAGGATAGGGACCTCTGCTAGAGGATGTGCGATTTTCTATTGCAGAAGAATGTGTAGAGAGTAATGGTTAAAGTCTACCAGTGAGCATCCAAAACTGCAGGGCTACAAAAGTAAAGAGCCATTCCATTGCAATTGGCAGGTATGCAATCTAAAGACCCCCCCCCTCCACATCCACTCACAGCCCCCTGTTGCAATCCTCACTATCATTTAATGGGTTAACACGAACTATGTGTGTGTGTGTATGTATGTATGTATGTATGTATGTATGTATGTATGTATGTATGTATGTATGTATATATATATATATATATATATATATATATATATATATATATATATATATATATATATATTGCACATTTCAACAATAGATGCCTATTAGTGGGGTCTTTTTAAAGTGGGGATATACAGTATGATTATATTCAATAGGTTAGAATCATAGGCACACATATTTAGGCTTCCAATATTAAAGTATATACTATTTATTTTCATCTATGACTGCTTACAAATGTATCTATATAGAGACACATATATAGATGTATGTGCATATATATATATATATATATATATATATATATATATATATATATATATATATATACACTACATAATACTACATACTGATAAACGGTATCATCTGTCTATCTATAATCTATCTATCTCTGTCTACATATTATAATACTTGATGGATACCATAGACATGTTGTTTCTAAGTGCACCTGTTATAGGTCTCTTGTACAGTATCTAAGCAGGATTAATGGTGTTGCTGGTGATGATTGTGGCAATTAAAATAGCTACATGTGTGTGTGTGGTCTGTAGAGGAGGGGGGAGCATTTCCTCTTGCTCAGTGTCCCTCTTCCACTCTCCTAGATGATGCTAATTTTACTGCCTTTTTTCCCTGTAGCCCTTCTGCTTATTCTAAGGATGCTGTAGCTGGACCTCTCCTATTAATTATGCACAGACATCTACCACCCATTTACCAGTGCTGTGGGAACCTTTTTTGGGGGGGAGTCCAGACGCTGAGAAATCTCTGTATTTGGATGTCAGCTTCCCCCCTTTTTTTTTCTCTCTCTCTCTAATAAAATATTGATTTCATGTTTCTCTCTCTCTCTCTCTCTCCCGTAGGAAGAGGCTCGTTCTAAGGCAAAGCATTACACTGCAGATAGCAACAGCACTGCTAAGAATGAAATAAGCCACACAGACTCATCCAAATTCACCAGCAACCTTTACCAGCCAACAAGATCTGTGCACAACAAGAACGTCTTCGCTTTGCAACCCTGCATTGTGCTTTTTTTCCCTCTCCCCCCTGAAGAAACACCCTGCTTTTATCCATTTGATTTCTGCATCTCCGCTGCTCAAAGCCAAGAAGGATTTTCTCTATCGCACAAAGGGGATTGTACACCTGATTTATTCTCTGCCCCCTCCTCATCCCCAACCCCAATCGCCCCCCCGACCCCAACCCTCTTCTCCATTTTTTTTTTTTATTTCCGCATCTCTTTCTCCTATGTGGATATGCGAGGTAGAAGCGAAGACAGCATAATCCCATCATGTACAGGGCTCTAACCCATCAGACCAAAGGATCTGTGTCTACAACCCAAGGTAGGTAGACGACAAAACAACTGTCATCTTTGTCTACCTGTATATGCCAAGTACCAGCGATCACAATGGTCAGATATTGGAAGTCACGTCTGCGTATAAATGTCATTGTGTGTGTGAAAGGTGGTGTAACGATGGGCTGTGTTACATCTGCCAGCCAGGACGCATGTATCTGTAACACAGTAGCTGTTGCTTCATCCCATAGTCCTAGTAAAGCAGCATGGCTGTGTGGGAGGCTGGGAATAACGGTGCTGGCAATAGGATTATATTCCCTTTTATTGGTTCCTCCTGCTTATTATCCTGGCGATTTGGTGGGGGAGGGGGGAGTTCTGATTGTAAGTTCTGTCGGCCAGCGCCATCACTTTTGATGGTGGGTAGGGTGAAGCCCCCGTGATCCTCTGCACCTGTTACTGGCAGTACCTGCAGTGCCTGAAGCGAGGTGGGCCATGCTGACGCAGAGTACCGCTGCTTTTTAGTTAATGACCTGGACGGTTGGTTTTGTTTAAAGAGACCGGCGTCGGTTTTAATCCTTTTGGTGCTTGGGGGCCTGCGAAGAGATTGAAGCCTATTCTGGCAGCAAAGAGGTTAAAGGGGTCTCAATTGTTGTTCTTCTTACACACACACACACACACACACACACACACCTGTGTGTGTGTCTATATCTATATATCTCTACATATGTGTGTATATATATATATACACACACACAGAACGGTATCATCTATTCGTTTTTGATTTTGTGTGTGTGTCTGTGTGTGTGTGTATATATATATATATATATATATATATATATATATATATATATATATATATATATATGAGAGAGACACATACATACATATATATATGTATTTATATATATATATATAAATGTACATGTGTATATATAGATATATAGATATACACACACCATTAACCAAGACTTGTGCTATTCTGCATTGAAGCACATTACCTCTATTTTTTGCGGCTGATCTCATTTAGAGTGAGTCTTTTCATGTCTCTGCACCCGTGGAACAGAAGGTACATTTTTAGCCTGTGTCTCGTGCAAGGTGTACGCTCCACTTACCCCGCTTGTGCGTGTGCGCATGGGACAGGAGGTGTGCGCGTGGGACAGAGGTGTGCGCGTGGGACAGGAGGTGTGCGCGTGGGACAGAGGTGTGCGCGTGGGACAGAGGTGTGCGCGTGGGACAGAGGTGTGCGCGTGGGATAGGAGTGTGCGCGTGGGAGGTGTGCGCGTGGGACAGGAGGTGTGCGCGTGGGACAGAGGTGTGCGCGTGGGACAGAGGTGTGCGCGTGGGACAGAGGTGTGCGCGTGGGACAGAGGTGTGCGCGTGGGACAGAGGTGTGCGCGTGGGACAGAGGTGTGCGCATGGGACAGAAGGTGTGCGCGTGGGACAGAGGTGTGCGCGTGGGACAGGAGGTGTGCGCGTGGGACAGAGGTGTGCGCGTGGGACAGAGGTGTGCGCGTGGGACAGAAGGTGTGCGCGTGGGACAGGAGGTGTGCGCGTGGGACAGAAGTGTGCGCGTGGGACAGAGGTGTGCGCGTGGGACAGAGGTGTGCGCGTGGGACAGGAGGTGTGCGCGTGGGACAGGAGGTGTGCGCGTGGGACAGGAGGTGTGCGCGTGGGACAGGAGGTGTGCGCGTGGGACAGGAGGTGTGCGCGTGGGACAGGAGGTGTGCGCGTGGGACAGAGGTGTGCGCGTGGGACAGGAGGTGTGCGCGTGGGACAGAGGTGTGCGCGTGGGACAGAGGTGTGCGCGTGGGACAGAGGTGTGCGCGTGGGACAGGAGGTGTGCGCGCGGGACAGAGGTGTGCGCGTGGGACAGAGGTGTGCGCGTGGGACAGGAGGTGTGCGAGTGGGACAGGAGGTGTGCGCGTGGGACAGAGGTGTGCGCGTGGGACAGAGGTGTGCGCGTGGGACAGGAGGTGTGCGCGCGGGACAGAGGTGTGCGCGTGGGACAGGAGGTGTGCGCGTGGGACAGAGGGTGTGCGCGTGGGACAGGAGGTGTGCGCGTGGGACAGGAGGTGTGCGCGTGGGACAGAGGTGTGCGCGTGGGACAGAGGTGTGCGCGTGGGACAGAGGTGTGCGCGTGGGACAGAGGTGTGCGCGTGGGACAGAGGTGTGCGCGTGGGACAGAGGTGTGCGCGTGGGACAGGAGGTGTGCACGTGGGACAGAGGTGTGCGTGTGGGACAGAGGTGTGCGCGTGGGACAGAGGTGTGCGCGTGGGACAGAGGTGTGCGCGTGGGACAGAGGTGTGCGCGTGGGACAGAGGTGTGCGCGTGGGACAGAGGTGTGCGCGTGGGACAGAGGTGTGCGCGTGGGACAGAGGTGTGCGCTTGGGACAGGAGGTGTGCGCGTGGGACAGAGGTGTGCGCGTGGGACAGAGGTGTGCGCGTGGGACAGAGGTGTGTGCGTGGGACAGGAGTGTGCGCGTGGGACAGAGGTGTGCGCGTGGGACAGAGGTGTGCGCGTGGGACAGGAGTGTGCGCGTGGGACAGAGGTGTGCGCGTGGGACAGAGGTGTGCGCGTGGGACAGAGGTGTGCGCGTGGGACAGAGGTGTGCGCGTGGGACAGAAGTGTGCACGTGGGACAGGAGGTGTGCGCGTGGGACAGAGGTGTGCGCGTGGGACAGGAGGTGTGCACGTGGGACAGAGGTGTGCACGTGGGACAGGAGGTGTGCGCGTGGGACAGAGGTGTGCGCGTGGGACAGAGGTGTGCGCGTGGGACAGGAGTGTGCGCGTGGGACAGGAGTGTGCGCGTGGGACAGAGGTGTGCGCGTGGGACAGAGGTGTGCGCGTGGGACAGAGGTGTGCGCGTGGGACAGAGGTGTGCGCGTGGGACAGGTGTGCACGTGGGACAGGAGGTGTGCGCGTGGGACAGAAGTGTGCACGTGGGACAGGAGGTGTGCGCGTGGGACAGAGGTGTGCGCGTGGGACAGGAGGTGTGCGCGTGGGACAGAGGTGTGCGCGTGGGACAGAGGTGTGCGCGTGGGACAGAGGTGTGCGCGTGGGACAGAGGTGTGCGCGTGGGACAGAGGTGTGCGCGTGGGACAGAGGTGTGCGCGTGGGACAGGAGGTGTGCGCGTGGGACAGAAGGTGTGCGCGTGGGACAGAGGTGTGCGCGTGGGACAGAGGTGTGCGCGTGGGACAGAGGTGTGCGCGTGGGACAGGAGGTGTGCGCGTGGGACAGAGGTGTGCGCGTGGGACAGGTGTGCGCGTGGGACAGAGGTGTGCGCGTGGGACAGGAGGTGTGCGCGTGGGACAGAGGTGTGCGCGTGGGACAGAGGTGTGCGCGTGGGACAGAGGTGTGCGCGTGGGACAGAGGTGTGCGCGTGGGACAGAGGTGTGCGCGTGGGACAGAGGTGTGCGCGTGGGACAGAGGTGTGCGCGTGGGACAGGTGTGCGCGCGGGACAGAGGTGTGCGCGCGGGACAGAGGTGTGCGCGTGGGACAGAGGTGTGCACGTGGGACAGAGGTGTGCGCGTGGGACAGTTGCACACTATTTCAATAAATGTCCCAGGCCTGTCTGAACAGTGGTGGCCTAATTGATAGCTATCAAGCCACGCCGCACTGATAGTGAGAGATAGCCATGTACAATCCGTTAGCCATCAGCACATACGCCTTATCTGCTAAACCAACTGTTACATTCAATTATGAGAAATCCTCTTATGATTCACAACTAACGGCTTTTAATAATGTTTACCTTCCTCTAATATGCTTGTCTGAAATCTCCTTTTATAAAGGCAGCTTATGTACGTTGGGAAATTAATCCCTCGGCATTGTATAATGCCCCGCGCACATTCGCAGTACGAACCCTTGCCAGGACTACCATGTTGGTTTCGTGTGGAGTGTGTATCTTACATTGTATTAGGGCAGTGATGCTCTACAAGTGCATTGTGAGCCCCTAGGGGTCTGTGAGGTGTCTCTAAGGGGTTCGCCCTCAAAATAATGTCATTGCAGATCCCATGTATAGTGGTCTCTTGACCCCGTGTGGGGACTGCGCACTTATTAAGGACTGAAACTGCACCGTAGCACCCTTGGGACCTTCCAAACTTGCTCCCCACAATGCTTTGCATCCACAGCAGCAAGGCATTGTGGGACGTGACTTTGGAAGCTCCCGCAGTGAGTGACCGCTATACCCCCAATGCTGCCTGCACACACTGGGAGGCAGTTTGCGGCCTTATTAAGCGTTTGATCCCCCACGAGCTCAGGACACTATACTGCTGGGATCACTCACACAGGTTTGTTAGCGATAGGCAATAAGATTTATTAATTAGGGGGTCTCAGAACCCACATTTTCTAGCAGGGGGGGCACAGTGTAACAAAGGACGGGAGCCGGTGTGTTATGGGGTTTAAGGGTATAAGTGCTGTAATTATAGGAGACGTCCCTGTTGTCTAAAGGTAAAGGATTAGCAGTGGGTAACCATGCTCGGCAGCGCTTTATAATGGCGCTTCATGTTAAGGAGATAGGATTACTCCGCGTTCTGCATTATAAGTAGGATGTATATGGGGACGTGGCTACATTTACCAGCGCAAAATATCAGTAATAGTCTTATCCGTGTATGTGCTTATTGTAAATAATTAAGATCTTTACTGCATGGTGTACATTGCAGGCTGTACCATCGCTGTGATGCCCAGAGGGCCTGCAATGGGTATGTGTGTGTGTGTGTGTGTGTGTGTGTATGTGTCTGTGTGTGTCTGTTTGTATAAACACATACAGATAGATATATAGATATATAGATATATATATAGTGAACATGGTGTCCCATCAGGAGACAAGAACAGCACTCAAGGATATAATGCAAAAGAAATTGTATTAAACACAAAAAACAGGCACAAACAGTCCTGTTTGTGCCTGTTTTTTGTGTTTAATACAATTTCTTTTGCATTATATCCTTGAGTGCTGATCTTGTCTCCTGGTGGGACACCATGTTCACTGTTCATCCTTATTGAACAAGCACCTATTTACCCCTAGCCTTTGAAGTGCCTGCTGCTGCATATATATATATATATATATATATATATATATATATATATATATATATATATATATATATATATATATATATATACAGTATATAGATATATCTATATATATACACACAGTATACATTATATATACTGTCAAGATGAGGTGAGCACCTCATATCTATTCTTACTTATTAGCAAACAGTGTGCTGGCTTCATCTCGACATTATGCTTTATCTGGCCCTGAACCGGTTATAAGTATAGCACCTGATTTATGCTACTGAAGATTGTAAATAAAAAGGGCACTCTCGTCTGCAACCTATATACTATATATATATATATATATATATATATATATATATATATATATATACACACAGACACACACATCGGACCAATAAAATACATATTTTCCTTAACGTGTGTGTGTGTGTGTGTGCCATATTCTTTTATTTATTTATGTTTAGAAATAACTTTCTTTCCCTTTGATCCTAATGTCAAACTCCGCTGTCATATCGTCCTTCAGTTCCTAATTTCCCTCAGAAATATATATATACTCATTTTAAGGGGACCTTTTGAATGCAAACTCAATTATATACGTTGTAATTTCTCCTTCCGTTATTATCCTCAGATAGGAGCTGTATTTATCAATGCTTTTAACATCGTTTATACCAGGGATGGGCAACTCCATTCCTCAAGGGCCATCAACAGGTCAGGTTTTCAACATAGCTGAATCCGTCCCTGCTTCAGCATGGGTGGTTCAACCAGAGACAGAACATGAAACACAGACAGAGCTCAGTGCACATCCAGTGAAACTTATACACCTTACAGTGCCTAAATATATATGTATAGATATCTATTAAATAAAATGGTCTTTTAGTTTAACATTTTGGCCAAAGTGTTGTAAGCCCCTGAGCCACTACACGGCAGACCACATCTCAAGGGTCCCTACACTAATATAAATTCTTAATAACCTGTGCATTGCCAGGAAGAATGATTTATAATAAATCTGTCAAAATTAGTTGCAAAGTTCTAAGTCTGATTGAAGCTTTTATTAACCTGTACATTACCAGGAAAAGCACTCTGTATTAGATTTGTCACAATCATACTGCAAGCAAGCAAGTTCCCCAGAGAGTGGGAGATGCAATGGAGTGAGCTTTTAACCATTTAAATGTGGGAGGGGGTGAGCTTCAACAAGATAGGAAGCGCCACCTTCCAATCAGCTAATTTGACCAGCTGAACAAGAATTGTGAAACATACAGGACACCTGCAAGCTCATATTAAAACCCCAAATTCACCACAACATATAAGACGGCCCTGATTGGAAGGCTTATTAGAGAGCAGATTCTGGAGTCTACATTTGTTAACTAACTATTTGTATCAAAGCACTTGGTTTTGATTTAATCCCATTGTATATTAGGGAGATGGAGCGGCTCAGTGAGTAAAGACACGGATTGGCACTGAGTTCAATTCCCGGTGTCGGCTCCTTGTGACCTTGGGCAAGTCACTTTAATTCCCTGTGCCTCAGGCACCAAAAACATAGATTGTAAGCTCCAGGGACCTGTGCCTGCAAAATGCCTCTGTAAAGTGCTACGTAAAACTAGCAGCGCTATACAAGAACATGCTATTATATTATTATTATTATCACTTTGCTTTGTAACGTAGATGTACTGTAGGGCACCGAGATTTCATGTTTGAATCCACTTCTTAGAGTTATATGATATATTCACACTCTTTACCTACTACAACAATGTGTGTTAATGTTTGTTATTTTGTTGCTTGTGGTCCTATTGCACAGCGCTACGCAGTATGCTGGCGCGATATAAATAAATGATGATAATAATAATAATATTTAGTATTCACTAGACTTACACGGTATTATATATTTCTATAGGCGCTACGAGACACACACTCTCACTTTATATGCACATGATGTAAGTCAGGGGTGCATAAAGTGGGGGGGCATGAGATTTTCTGGGGGGAGGGGGCTGTTACAGAGGCGCCGCGCTTCCCCGAAGGATTTCAAATAAATGCCGGGGATCGCGCGAGGCCGCTGTAACTTTTCACTTACCAGGAGATCCTGCGACGCGTCTCTATGGCAACCGACGCCAAAGGATGCCGTGGAGTCACGTGACCCCGCGACATCATTTGACGCAGAGCCGGGCGGGGTGGGGGGGGGGGGGGGCGGCGTGAGCAAGAGGAGACGGGGGAGGGGGGGCATGAGAGAAACTTTGCGCACCCCTGATATAAGTTATGGTGGGTAAAAAAGTGACAAAACCCCATGCATCGTGTAGTGTTCAGCACTTGTGAGAACATTCACGCCTTACACAGGTCTGCAACCTGCCCTTCCCCATTATCTCTCTGCATACAGTGCTTCCCCTGCAGCAAGGGGTTCTGGGTAATGACATTCACATGAGCACAGTGCCACCTTTTGCTACATGTCATTGCAGGTATATGCAGAATGCCTCATCATTAATCCATAATCACCGCAATGAGACTGACCCGAATAGACCACGACGTGTTGCTTTTTTTTTTTTAATGCAGGATTCCCGGGTTCGAAACCCAAAGTCGAAAGTTTGTTTCCGAAGCTGATATTAAATGAAACTTCAGAACAAAGTTTTAAATCCAAGCGAAATTCGAGGCAGACTCTGCTGGGGAGTAGTTTGGGATGGGGTGTTATGGTGTATTAAAGGCTGTACCTACTCTAGAGCAGTGTGTTGGATGAAGCGGTCATATACAAAGGACGGACCGTTGGCAGCCATAACGAGAGAGAAGCATAGTGTAATGCAGAGGTGTGCAAACCTTTCAGTCAGCGCCCCCTTCCCTGCTGTCCCCCCTTCTCGCACCCCCTCCTTACCTATTCTTCAATGTCAAATGAAGCTGCGGGGTCACATGACTTCACATGACCCCACAGCGTCGTTTGATGCTGCGTTGCCATGGTGACGCGTCGCCAAAGACAAGGTAAGGGAAGTTGCAGATGCCTCACGCCATCCCCCAGCCTTTAATTTAAATGCCTCGGTAATGCCGCGCCCCCCCCATGAAAATCTTTTGCCCCCCCCCCATGGGCAGTGGTTAAAGTTTTACATCCAATAGCTTGTGGGTTCAATTCCCCCCATCTAGTTACAAAAGGTAAAATGATATATATTTAATTTGTTTCAATCCCATCACATGCCATGGGTTTTACCATCTCGAGGCTGCGTCTTACTGCGTATTATTATTGTTTATTTGCATGGCGCCAACCTATTCCGCAGTGCAGTACAATGCGGGAGGGACAATAACATTGTCAAAAGAGTACACGCATGTTATAGACAAACTGAGGCAGCAGGAAGGACGTCCCTACCGCAAGGAGCTGACAATCTATCTAGCGAATAGTAAAGCCCCTTTTTAATTTAAGAGCACTACTTAAATATAAGTGATTGGGTTGGATTACTAGACGATGCATTAGGACAACTATGTATTTTTATTTCTTTAGAAAATTTTGCTGGTTTTCAAATGAAAAGCGATTTTTTTATAATAATAATAATAATAATGTACATTTATGTTGATCTAATTAAAAGGTATCACAACCTAATCCAACAAATCCCATATAAAAGGGACTAGAAAGGGAGGTATAGTTGTATAAAGCTCCATGATTTTCCATAGACCTGCAACTCTCTTTTCCAGTCTCTGTACAGTATATATGGTCGAGATAGTACAGTATGGCCCATAGCAGCCGGGTTGGCTAGTAGGACTACGTATCCCAGCATGCTCCGGGGGGTGAGGCTAACAGCCAGGCTTGGATAAAGCTTGATTGGAGTCTGTGGAGTTAACCAAAATAAATGAGACTGGCCGAACCCATTGGGCTGATCTGGAAGGTCCCTAAATTAACCTTTCTGCTTCCATAGGGGGCTCCGAAACACTGTTTCCGTGACGTGTATTTTGACATCAATGTGTAGCTACTGGAAAGTATTTAGAAATAATGTACTAGACAGATTTCCGTGTGCATCGTGTTTCTTTATTATTATTAGGATGGGTTAACACAGCGGTGCGCAAACTGGGGGTGTGCCCCCCAAGGGGGGCGGGAGAATTTCTAGAGGGGGGCGCGGCAGTTACGGAGGCCCCGCGCTCTTCCCCATGGCATGTAAATTAAATGTCAGGGTAGGCGTGAGGCCACTGTAACTCCCTGGTTTTGGAGGGGCTTTCAGAAGGTTTTGGAAGGGGTGAGGGAGTTCTTGTGCGCAGTGAGTGAAACAGCAGTGGTCCTTCTGCTCAGCAAATGATTAAGTCGTGATAATCCGTGCCTCCCGTGGAGCAATGCGTGACTGGCCCGTCTAGCAGAAAAGGGGTTAACGGATTTCTACAGCGGTGAAAAATGGCAGGAAAGCTTAGGGGAGCGGGGGAGGCATTCTTACTGCTGCCCGTCCACAGTATCTCCATAGTAACACAAGACAAAACAGCCCCAATACTACCTCCAATATGTCAAAGTATTGAGTACTGTACATTACCATGTATTTTACCTGTATTCTTCATAAATATGGGTCATCTGGTTCAATACGTTGGCCAAAATATTTTACGCCTGCGACCACATTTCAGTATTTCATACACTACCAATATCCTACTGTCTTATGTATCTCTTCCACTGCACAGATACGAGGTAACCAAGCACAGCAGCCAACAGCATGGGGTGTGTGACGTGTATGCGGTGCCTAAAGGGTTCAAATGTAAGAAGCGGTATATGTGCTGTGTATGAGCTACAGCGCAGTTAAAACTGGTTAAAAACGAGAAGTGCCCTAATAATGATGGTGAAAAAAATCTAAAAAAAGAAGGAGGGCAACAAAATATACTTTTCATGCCTGTTGCAGCAGCAGATACACCTCCACCGCTCCCCGGGGGGGAAGAGATCTCTTAATAGGCTATTCAATCACACGTGTGTTCCAGGACCCACTGATTAACTAGAAGGGGAAATGGGTGAGCTTTAAACTAAGGAGGAAGGGTCAAAGGATTGAACGAAATGACCAACACGAATATGACGAAAGAATATAGATAAAATACATAGTAATGTACTAAATAATTAGTCATATTGGATGTGGCTTTGGGGCTCTTATCTCTTGTTGTATACATTAGGTCAGGGGTGCGCAAAAGGGGGGCGGGCGTGAAAGTTTCTGGGAGGGGCGCAGCGCTTACAGAGGCCCCGTGCTTTTCCCCAAGGCCTTTAAATGAAATGCCGGGGGAACGCGCGAAGTCTCTGTTAGGCTTCTTATATTGTACGTGCGGGCGCGTGCCCGGCGTTGAGCGTGCACGTTTAGTTGCTATAGCACAAGCGGTGATGCGCACGGTTAGGGGGCGTGACACTGACGTCACAGTGTTAGCCCGCGCTGTGATTGGCTCGCGGCAGGGCAGCAGAGCGAAAATAACATTTTCTTGTATTTTCTCTGGTCTGCCGCGCCACCGCTCACGACCATGGGTGCGCACGTCCCAAGTATAAAAACGTCTGGCTAACACAGCCAATTATAACTGAAGCGCGCACGCGTGCGCACTATATTACAGCCCTAAGTCACTTCCCTGGTCTCCGGTGGCTTCTGGCCATGTGTTACCATGGCAACGCGGCGGGGTAACATGACGTCACTTTGCCATGGGAACGTCGTGATGTAAGAAAACGCCAGAGGCAAGGTAGGGGGGGGGGGGGAGGCGCGAGCAGCTAGCGGGCGCAGACGGAAACGTTTGCGCACCATTGCATTAGGTCACAAACCCAGTGGCCCTCCAAATGACACAACTATATATAATGTAGTGGGTTTGAGTTTTGAGCTTTGCTAAGATTGTGTAACTCTAAATCTCCATAATAACACGACGCACACACATGGGAGGCCCGGGCAGGTCCCCTCTCTGCTCCGCATGCGCTCGCGAGCAGCACGCGGGGTGGAACAAAGCGAGAGCAGAGGAGGTGGAGAGAGGCGGGTGAAGGAATACAAAAGTAAATGCACTATGCAATTTGTAGCAAGAGGCATTAGCGGCAGGAAGACGGAGGTGGTAAAACAGGAATCTATGTTCATGCTCGATACATTTATTTATAGAGCATCAAGTGTCAGTCATTTTTTTAAACCAGAATTGTTTATTAATGTTTCATTTGGGAGGTAAAGGGTACAGAAAGTGAAATACAAAAGGGGTACACCGAGCACACTTAAATGTTTATACATTCATTTAACACATTTTGTACATTGTAAGCCGTAACATCATTCATCCCAAGGGCAGTACAAAGTACTCGGGGCCATCCCTTAAGGCCTCGGGCATGGTCAGCGCTTAGGCGCTGACCCGTGCTGAGGCGCGCTGCTGCTCGGCACTGAGCCCCTGCAGCCGCAATGACAGCGGCTTTAGCAGGGGCTCGCGCACGCTTCCGCACGCCTGCGGAAGCGTGTGTCTTAAAAAATCTTTCGTTTTTGAGCTCGCCGGAGCGCAGGGCCGGTCACGTGAGCGGTTCGCTCAATGAGGGCGAAACAAGCTACGTGACGTCACTGGCTCACCCCCCAGACACGCCCACGGACGGCGCGCGCTCTAAGGCCAGGGAAAGCACCGCTTTCCCTCAGCCTCAGCGCGCCTCCGCACGGCTTCAGTCTCTATGGACTAAGCCTTAGGTTGGAGGAAAGGAGATTTCACCAGCAACAAAGGAAAGGGTTCTTTACAGTAAGGGCAGTTACAATGTGGGATTCATTACACATTGGAGACTGTGATGGCAGATACAATATATTTGTTCAAAAAAAGGTTGGACATCTTTTTAGAAAGGAAAGGTATACAGGGATTTACCAAATAAGTATACATGGGAAGGATATTGATGTTGATCCAGGGAGTAATCTGATTGACAATATTTGGAGCCAGGAAATCATTTATTTCCCCCCTTATGAGATATCATTAGATGATGTGTCACTGGGGTTTGTGTTTGCCTTCCTCTGGATCAATATACTGTAAGTACAGATATAGGATAAAATATCTGTTGTCTACATTTAGCAAAGGTCGAACTTGATGGACGTACGTCTTTTTTCAGCCTCCTTTCCTATGTAACTATGTAACACGTACATATCGATCATGAGTGTTCTCCCATTATTTCTGTTTCAGGATTTGTATTTTTTGCTACATCTTAGACATCCATTTGTAATGAGCAGGGCTGGAATTGCCCTTTAGTGTGATGTGGGTTAGTAAAAAAAATGGACCCTTGCTTGACTGTTATTTGTTGAGTTTAGAAGATGTTCACGACTTATCCATGGCTCCCACGTGTTCTGGAACGGCTGACCAGTCTCTCTTAGCATACCTGTCTTTCCATTATCAGGTCACCCCATATTTTGTTTTTCACCTGCTTAAGTGTGGTACCCTTAGCTGCTAATAGTGTGTGTAAAATTCGTCTTTGTGTATTTTTTATCCAAATCGTCTAGTGCAGGGGGTGACCTACTCCAGTCCTCAAAGGCCATCAATAGGTAAGGTTTTAAGGATATCCCTGCTTCAGCACAGATGTCTCAATCAGGGGTTCAGTCATTGACTTTACCACTCAATGAGCCACTTGTGTTGAAGCAGGGATATCCCTATAATCTGACCTGTTGGTTGCTCTTGAGGACTGGAGTGGGCCATTCCTGGTCTAAAGGTTTCATTAATAGAAAGATCCATGGCTCCCAAGGCATAATGCAGGAGGGTGTATCTTGTATTAACTTTATTATCTTTTTTTTAATAGGGGAGCATGCTTTAAACTGGTTTCATTCCTACCTATCAGGTAGATCCCAACATGTGTCTATCTCAGGCTCTAACTTCAACCCCTTGGATATCACCTGTGGTGCTCCGCAAGGCTCTGTTCTGGGGACCCTACTCTTCTCAGTGTTCATCAATGATCTTCCTTCAGCTTGTAAGGGAGCTTCAATACACATGTATGCAGATGACACAATCTTATATGCACACAGCCCTAGCCTCTCCGACCTTGAACACATACTTCAATCTGACTTTTTGAGACTTGAAAATTGGATTTCCAAAAACAAACTGTTTTTAAACACTGACAAGACTGTAACAATGGTATTTGGGACCAAGGCTACATTTTTAAAGCTTCCAATGACTGAGCTCCATATCAGAAACAACGCTAACACCACCCTAACTCCTGTTACTAGTTTTAAATACTTGGGCATATGATTTGACTCCCATTTAACATTTGGGATGCACATTGATACCCTGACATCCAAAACCTATGCCAAACTAGGTGTACTTTACAGGAACAAATCCTCCCTAAGTCTGCTGGTCAGAAAGCATACAGTATCACAGCAGATGCTAATGCCAATTATCGACTATGGGGATATAGTATATGGCTTCGCACCCCAAATCCACCTTAGCAAACTTGATACCTCCTACAATTCAATATGCTGTTTTGTTCTCCAATGCAACTACAACACACATCATTGCGAAATGCTCAAAGTACTAGATTGGTCATCACTTGAGTCTAGGCGCAATGTTCATCTCTCCTGTCTTGCCTTCAAATACTTTCTGGGCAAGCTACCCCCTATCAGAACAAGCTCCTTACCCCTACCACATGCAGCACTTATCATCTGAGATCTGACTCCAAAAGACTGTTCTCTGTCCCAAGGTTCAGCAAAGTATCCGGTCGCTCCTCCTTCTCTTACCGTGCACCCCACAACTGCAACAACCTACCAGGGACTCTCACAGCCACCACCAGTCTAAGTTCTTTAAAAACTAAAGCTGTCTCACATTTTAATCTGGTCTGTAACTGTTACATACGCCTATAATATATACAGTACTATCTCTAACTGTGCATGCAATGTCTTGTATATAATATATACCCTGTTCACTTATGTAACAATGTATTTGTAACCATGTATTATTTATCATCTTAAATCTATGCCCAGGACATTCTTGAAAACGAGAGCTAACTCTCAATGTATTACTTCCTGGTAAAACATTTTATAAATAAATATAATTTTGCTAGAGGTCTCAATCTGGAGTGTCTGGCCCTGATTCAGTATGTTTTGAAGCATCTTCCCCGTGTTGGAAAAGATTTCAGTCCCATCCAATCTTCTCCAGTACTGAGAAGCAATTTCATATCATAGTAACCCTTTCAGTGCCACAGCCCCTCCGGCATTTCGCTGTCACGTGATCGTGGCTTCACTGATGAAGGAATGGGAGAGTCCTCCTCTTCCGTTCCTCAGTTGGTGAGATTAGATCCGCGCTCCACAGGCGTGCAGGACGCAATCTCTCCTAGCATATGACATAGATACTACATCATCAGGGCCACTGGAGTGCCAGACCTCTTGACATGGTAGCTACGTCATCAGGGCACACAAAGTTAAATAGGGTTCTAGGTATGAAAAGTCTACTTCTGCCCATGGGTGCATAAAGTGTAGCAAGCTTGGTATTCAAGTTTCTTACATTTGACGCAGAGATGTCCACCGTCAAGAATGGAAATCAACGAGATGTAGGGGTTGGCGACCAAAATGTTGACATTTTAATGGGAAAGCACTGATTCCCATGAACTCAGTTGGGGTGGATTCTGCTACAAAAACCAGTGAGACTGACTCCAAACCGGAGACCTTCAGTGAAAGGTGACATGTCTGTTGACACAGATTGTTAACTCAACCCAGACCTGCCAGAGTTTTCCATGCAAATAAAAAGGGAGTTAAACAAATGATGCAGCATTTGAAAGAGCCTGCTATATTTTATGCCTGTTGTGTAACTCTTCCCTAACTGATCCCCAATGACAAACTGAAACACACAGGGCAATATTAGAGCAAAGAGCCTAGATACATTTATGCCAAGAAGATACCTCTTGGTTTGCTCCAATGTTGCCTTGATCCAGGATTCAACATTTCCCTAGATCACCAATGACTACCGTGAAGCTCACTATTTCTGTGCTCAACGTGTGCCAGGCCGGGTCCTCCTTATGTATTGCTCCTAATTTCTCTGCAAGATTGACCTCTCCTCCCTGCAGTACCCATGCTGGGCCACACCCTGAGAGAGAGGACACCCAGCAGGGAGAATGTGCTGCTTGAACACAGCGGTGGTAGGAGCTAGTCTGGGACATATGGAATGTGGTAGAGAGAAAGCTCTGATTGAGTAGATGAGGAGGGTCCCATCCAGAGCACATGGAATGCGTTATCATGTGGTAGGTACACAGCTACATTCAACAAGCTCAAACGTACACATCCAGGCATGGGACGAGTAACGGCGAGTGACCATTTTTCTGCCCTGTTGATCCATATATAGGGCTGCTGATAACTCTCCCGGGGTTGACAGACCCCTGGTGTGTGAAGGGGGTGCTCATGGGCCCTACAAGTTGTTGAGAGGGGGAGGGTGCTAGAAGGTGGTGAGCAGGGGGGAGAAAGGGCCCTGTGCCCCGCCATTGATGAGGTAGAGACCCACCCAGGTGGCCGATAGAGGAAATTGGGCCCTGACTTCTGGCCTGGCACAACTTTTCAGGTCAACCACCGGGCCCAGTACAGTTGTCCTCGACTGTCCTGACCTGTACAACGGTAGACTGAAGTCTAAGACACTGAGATTAGAATGATCTTATAAAAATGTCATTTGTGGAATATATGTGGTTTGTAACCATTAAAGTTGCAGGACCTACTGCGTTCTGATCCGGAGGCCGCATCTTCTGTACCGAGTTGGAAGAAGGGAGACAGAGAGGAGGGGGTTACGATTGACTTTTCAAAGGATATTCAAATAAACTTTTCTCCTTGACTTGAAGGTGCAATCTCTCCCAGAACCAAAGGGAACTAATTCCAGTGACATATTTAAGGGGGTCTCTTCTGAGTAATTGATACCAGAGAGCCACGGCCCCTTTGGCATAGTGCGGTCACATGAGGTGACGGCCGTGGGAAACAGAAGATGAGCCCTCCACCCACCTTTTCCCTTTACTATAGGTTGCGTCCTGTGTTCTAGGGGAACGCAGAACGTGTCTAAGCTGGCAACAAGCTTTCCTTGGGCATGACGTAGCCACTGAAGGGCCAGACTCCATGATGGGTGATGATGTCTTGGGGCCCCCAAAGGGTTAAACATCATTTGTTTCAAACCTAACCAAACATAACCAATGCCGTTATTTTTTTGGTGAGCTAATGGGACCTTTAAGCAACTAGTGGAAACAAACCCGGGTTAAGGAAGGACAGAGTCAGTAACCCACTGTAGGGTTCGTTTTGGACTCAGCTTGTAGAATCAAGTGGTAGTTTAAGGAGTACACAGACAGTAACCCACTTATAGCCAGCGGCTTTGCCTTTTGGCGCTTATCAGCTTGAGGTTGGCTGCCGGTCCTGCGTTGCAATGTTAAAGCTGCAGTCCGCAAGAGATCACCAATTTTTGGCATTTATTCACTTTATGAGATATTTTCTTGCCAACGCTGTTTTTATTTTTAAAATCCGACGCTCCGTTTAGGAGATAAAAGAGCTTGAAATACTAAGTGTCCAGGAGGTAAAATTGGCGCTCTGCCCAGAGCCCAGTGCAATCTAGAGGTTACCATGGTAACCTCAGACACTAGTGTAACCCCTCTTTATTTTTTCTCCGATTATATAGCCTATCACTGAGGTGGGAGCCTGAGTCCTATGGGTTACTGTTTAATTCTTGTAGTGTGGGGTTACATGTTGTATGAGACTGTAGTGACTAGACACAACACAGTGGTAATGAATTATAACAAGCTTTATATACTCATATAGCTATAATTTGTGGTGTTTCATCTCATATGAATCAGTATGGTGACTCTTAACCTCAGAATCACTCCATACACATATATACTTAAACAAACTATACCAACAGTACGAACACTGCGCAAACAATTAATAACTTTTATCTCTGTCCGGCCTCCTAATCATGGGGTACTGGGCCTGTAGATCCTGGTGTGCTAGTACAATCGTTGGAGCTCATAAACTGTGTGTGTGTTGCAGGCCTGGCGCTTCACAAAGATCAAACTGTGATGGCAATATAACTACAGTTTATATCCTTTGTGGGTTCGCTCACCCATTCCAACCTGGTGTAATTCCTGCACAGCTGGGCTCCCTAATCTCCCTCTGTAGTAGACTCTGTCTGCCTGCTTCCCTCTGCACTGTCAGGTCCTGGTGTCTGCTGGGCCCTGCTGCATGCACTGGTCCAGTGGGGCAAATCTCTCTCTCTCTGCAGTTCCCTGTAACAGAGTGCTCACCACAAACAGGACGTGACCGCGAGGCCGAGGGGGGGATTGAATAAACCACTAATTTGGAAGCAGTAGGTCCCTGGAGCGTAAAAACGCATTATCTTTTAGCTCTGGGGACTCTCTTGGGGATCCCCAGATACAGTACGCGCCTCTGACAGTAACCCAGAGCAGTAACAAAATGGCGGTTGCAATCGAAAGTCGCGACGGCATGAGAAGTCGGCTAGAATTTCACATTTAGTTACCGGAAGAATGATATATAAAACGTATCGCTTCTCCAAGCTGGCTCGTCACATGCGTCTCCGCAGCCGTGACCGTAATGAGAGAGTTGGCACTGTTAGATAAATAATCAAAACGCATCATAAAAGGTGGGTGTCCAGGTGTCCGGGCCGCACAAGGGTCAAGGAATATTTGATTAACTTGCCTGAGTTGGGTAAATAATGGCGCCAGAAAATAGCGAAAGAGCCCACGATACTTGTGTATTTCCTTCTATGAAAGAGAGCCTTTTTTTAAAAAGTAACGTAGTAAATAGCACTTAAGATAATGACCTTCACGTTAACGGTGCTTTATAAACCTTTGACTTCTCTCTTATCTCCTCTGCTACGGAAAGATGAGACTTCACGTAGGAGGATAACCCTCCTCCCCTCCCCCACCCAAAGTCAACGAATTGCAACATTGCGGCATGTTTGGCGGGTCAACCCTTTGAGGGCCACAGCCTCCTCGGCACGTGACCGCGGTAGGCCCTTCACCCAGGAAAACATCCTTCCCCTACCGGTCTCCCGTCATTGCAGATCGCATCCGCTGCTCCATGGCGACGTAAAAGGCGATCGAAGCGGAAACAAATACATTTGGGGTTTATTCTGTAAGCCGTGAGATCGCCGCCGTTTGGGCACCGTGGCACAGAAAGCCTGATGGAAGTAACGGGGTCTCAATGTATCCAGCAGGTATTCAACGCAATGCGTCACAATTCCATTCAAACATTGACCTCCAAACATACAATATAGACGCACAATAAAATAGAACAAATATGATCTTCGCACATAGACCTCATGGTCGTTACCGCAATGACAATTCACTTACCCTTTCCCATGGTGTAGGACGACTCGTTGCACCCACTTCGCAGCCAACTCACCGCCGGCCGTCTCGCCACGAGGGTACTCCACCTTATCCTTTACCCTAAAAGCCCCTAACGTTAAGTCCTTAACCTAACCCGTTAACACCTTACCCTAAAACCCTAACCTTAACCACATATGCTAATCTTCACCCTTAAAAGTTTAATGCCTTACCCAAGCCCCCTAACCTTAACCCCTTACACTAACCCCCTAACCTTAACCCCTTACCCAAACCCCCTAACCTTAACCCCTTGCCATAAAACCCCCAACCTTATCCCCTTACCCTAAAACCCCTATCCTTAACCCCTTACCCTAAAACCCCTATCCTTAACCCCTCTCTAAAACCCCTATCCTTAACCCCTTACCCTAAAACCCCTATCCTTATCCCCTTACCCTAAAACCCCTATCCTTATCCCCTAACCCTAAATCCCTAACCTTAACCCCTTACCCTAAAAAGCTAAACCTTAACACCTCTAGGATTAGAGGTTAGGGCTTAAGGTTAGTGTAGACGGAACGTTCACAGAGGTACACAATTAGGAGGCTTTTATAAGGTGAAATTATAATAAGG
Organism: Ascaphus truei; assembly: GCF_040206685.1. Lineage (NCBI taxonomy): Eukaryota > Metazoa > Chordata > Amphibia > Anura > Ascaphidae > Ascaphus > Ascaphus truei. The sequence goes on from NC_134499.1 coordinate 12,621,392, forward strand.
CTTTATTGTGCCTTTTCCTTTTTATCAAGAAAACATCCAAACAAGGGGGGGAACAAAGCTTCCATTCACATGGGAGTATTTCTAGTGAAAACACTATGCAATCAATTCACATCTCCCTAGTCAAGCATTTCTCTCAGCCCAAAACATATAGCATGAAAATAAGCAGATATAAGCAGTCTCTTAATAATGAAAGTATTATCTGTTTATCAGCTGTAGAGTAAGCTTCTCTGCTCTCCTGGAACCGCACCCGTGCGTGCACAGAAAATATCAGCGTCCAGGTTTAGAAGTCTTATTTGGTTCTTGGAGGGAAAATCTTCTCAGTTCCTGGTTCAGCTCCCTTCACTCAGGGTTTGTCAGCTTCAAGTTTAGTAGTTTTCCCTGTGTCTTGAAATCAGCTCTGCTGTGTTTTCTGACAGAGCTCAAGACATGTGATCCCTCCAAAGGTCAGCTCAAAAGTGAGCTAAGAAGTCACTTCCTGTCTCAAAGGCAGGCTTTTTGTAAACAATCTAATCAGGCAGGTGGTGTTTAGTAATTAACTACCACACTGCTAGTGTTACAGTTAGGATTACCCAAAATGGCCTGGAATCCCCCAGACTCCTTGGCCACCTGCAGCAGCAAACAGTTCTGGCAGCCAACTGTCCAGCTGCGAAACGGCCATGGCTAACTGTCCTAGATGCATGTCTTGGGGCCCCTAGTGTCCAACCCTGTGACGTAGTGACTACGTCTTAGGGCACCCACATGTTTAAATCTTGTGACTGATATACTGTATTTAGGCTACACACCCCGGGCCAGGTTCTTCCAACTGCACCCCTCACCTGCCATTTATAGAACGCTGTCTCTCTTACACCCTTCTCACTCCCCCCACCTTTTCTCTATCTCCCCCCTTTCGCTCTCCCTTCTCTCTTTCTCACTTGCCCCCCCCCCTCTGACCTACCTGTGGAGCAGGGTGGGGTCCATCCTGGTGGCAAAGGGGGGCCCTGCCAGGCAGCCGATACTGAAAGTTGAGTGCATGGGAACGCAGAACACAATGTAAGCGATTCATCGCTGGCTAGAACTTGCAAATGAAGACTCTTTAATAGGATGTGTTTAGCTTAATTTTAGGAAGGGTGCTCCTTTTAATCATAGTGTATCTCAGGAGTGGCCAACTCCAGGCCTGAAGAGCCACCAACAGGTCAGGTTTTGAGGATATCCCTGCTTCAGCACAGGTGGCTCAGTCAATGTCTGAGCCACCTGTGCTGAAGCAGGGATGTTCATCATACCTGACTTGTTGGTGGCCCTTGAGGACTGGAGTTGGCCACTCCTGCTGTATCTGTTTGATGGGGAACTGTCCAAATCCATTTTGCAGAATTTCCTGCATTTTTAGACCAAATCAACCCCCCCCTCCCCCCCCCCCCCCCACCACCACCAACAAAATCCGTCTGCGGGCTGGGCGCTACAAAATCTGTCCGGATTAATCCACATCCACCATTGCTGTCCAATCCGGGTACATTTTTGAGAATCCGATCCACTTATTCCACAATCTGTGGCCGGTGTTAACCCTGTCTCACCCAAAGGTGGTGTTATTCCGATCTGGTTCTTGAATAGGTGTTTAATTCAAGTTTAAAAAAAAGAGAACGCAGAAGAGAAAAATAACCCTGTAAATAACAATACGATCGTTAAATCATACATAACAGTGATCTTTCTCTTACCCTGACCCTGTAACAGCCCTATCTCAGGGTGTGGATGTGAGTAACGCCAGCTTTAGCTCTGACCTAACTAGCGCATCGTTAGATCCCTGCGGTAACTCTGTAGATCGGGGACCATGTATAGTAGCAATGTATCTGCAGTACAGGTACTGGCCACTGTGTGTCTCCTCTTGGGTGGACCTCCCCCCCCCCCCATCCCCCACCTGTTAACGTTGTAGTCAAAGCTGCCATTAGTGTGGATGTCCTACAGAAATATTTACCTTGAAGGGCTTAAAAAGAAATAGAGATCGATGTTATCAGAAATTGATGTCCTACTTAATGAGGCCATTTCTCTGTGCTTAAAAGGCCTGAAATCCATGAGTTATAGGAGTATGTATGCTTTAGTCGATTAGGGATAAGCCATTGATTGACTTTATCCGACGAGGGCTCTATTGAGAATAGAGGAGGGGTGTGGGACCTGGTTATATTTTAGCATCACTGTGAACCAAATTTGATGGCTATAGTATTGCTGCTTCATCATAGGTTCTGAATTATCGGACGGTCACTTTAAAGGCCCAAACTGGCTGAATCTTCAATAGGTATTTGTATGGTGGCTCCATTGACCTATTCATAGACATGTGAATCTTGAAGAACTGAAATCAACAGGATTTGAGGGTTCTGGGCCACAAATACGGCATATTAATGAAAAAGTACTCATTTGTTATCAGTGGCCATGCATTGAGATCTAGGTGACAGTGATAATAAGAATGAGTCAGACAGAAAAATCAGTGAGTGTTGATGCCTGTTTTCACGTCTTTCACAACAAAATATTTCACATTTTCAAACCTGGACTGGATAGACATTGTCAAATCATCAAGTAGCCACCTTAAGCTTAACAGTGACCCTATGGCCGTACGTATCTGGTACATCATGTGCTCTTGCTTGTTTTATAGGGGTAGATCAGCGTATCAAAACATTTGTTTCCCGCATCCAGGCACCAGCCACGTCATGTGCTCGCTCCAGGGGGTGTCTGATTGGTCAATTGGCCATAATATTCGTGGATAGGTGTAAGGTGGCACCTCTAAGTACTATTTGATATCTGTATATACTTCTCTGTTATCTTGGATGCTGTTTAGCTGTAGGTTATTACAGACTGGCTTATATTGTATTATATGTGGTGGGTTTATTTATTATCATAGATACTGTACAATGCTGTATTCATTTACTAAGCTGGGACCTTACATAGCCTTACTTATTACTATGCCTAATGTTATTGACCCCTCATTTTGATGTTAAAGGGTCAATCGCTCTAATGATAAGGAGTAGAAGGAGTGGCTCGGTGGCTCGGCGGCTCCGTGGCTCAGTGGCTCTGTGGCTCCGTGGCTTCGTGGCTCAGTGGCTCAGTGAGTAAAGACACGCACTGGCACTGAGTTTGAAGGGGAGCCTGGTTCAATTCCCAGTGTCGGCTCCTTGTGACCTTGGGCAAGTTACTTTATCTCCCTGTGCCTCAGGCACCGGAAAATAGATTGTAAGCTCCACAGGGCAGAGACCTGTGCCTGCAAAATGTCTCTGTAAAGCGCTACGTAAAACTAGCAGCGCTATACAAGAACATGCTATAATTACTTTATTATTATCATCGAGTTGAAGTGGTCATTTATATAACATGACATATTTTTTTTTTTAAATCAATAACCATACTATATTTTACCCACACTAGCTGTACCCAGCGTAACATATACCGATCTAGCAGATCTGAAAGGTTATTAACTAAACATTATTTTTTGTTTCACCCCTCCCTGTAATGCCATCCTGTCTCTCCTCCCCTCTCTTTGCACTCCCTCCTGTCCCATGTGCACACTGCTCTCCATTCCCTCAGCCTCCATCTGTCTCCTCCTCTCATTGCTGTCTCTCTCTGTCTCCTCTCCTTGCTGCCTCTCTCTGTCTCCTCTCCTTGCTGCCTCTCTCTGTCTCCTCTCCTTGCTGTCTCTGTCTCCTTCTCTCCTTGCCGTTTCTGTCTCCTCTCCTTGCTGTCTCTCTCTCTGTCTCCACTCCTTGCTGTCTCTCTCTCTGTCTCCTCCTCTCTTTGCTCTCTGTCTCCTCTCCTTGCTCTCTCTCGGTCTCCTCTCCTTGCTGTCTCTCTCTGTCTCCTCTCCTTGCTGTCTCTCCTCCACGTCGTTGCTTAGCAACCCTATAACAGCTGAAGCTTTGTACGGAAACATACCTAAAGCCTTTTATATTTACAAATAGATTCTTGTTATAAATATAACTGCTTGGTTAGATTTGATCATTCTTGTATCCGCCTGTTGCTTGGCTGGTGTACATTTGTATGTATACTACATTTTTTAATCATTGCGGTAATATATTTGTACGCTCTTTCTGACAATGGATTACCCATTACTTATATTTTACATTTTCTCTCTAAAGTCCGAAGTGGCCACCCAGGCAGGGGCGTAGCCAGGGCATGGACTGAGGTAGGACATTTTGGGTTGGTGGTGGGAACCAACGGCATAGTACACAGCGTGACACGCCGTAGAGGTGACCTGGCATTGCACCAATACAGTCTGGTTATACTCTGTGTCAGTGTATCGTGCTGTCCGGTTATACTCGGTGTCAGTGTATAGTGCAATTAGGTTATACTCAGTGCTAGTGTATACACTGACACTTAGTGTAACCTGATCGCCCTATACACTGACATGGCGTGTCACCTGGCCGCACTATACATTGACAGAGTACAAGTGGGGAGAAGGGGTGACACGTGGGAGGGGGGAAGAAGGGAGTGACACACAGGGAAGAGGAGGTGACACATGGAGAAAAGTGGGTGACATGGGGGTAGGGTGACCAGATGTCCCGGTTTTTGGGCTCTATCCTGACTTTTTGGAGTGCTGTCCTGGTTTTTAAATCCCGTTCGCCACGCATGCGCGATCGGCACTTGCCGGCTACTCGTGCGCATGTGCGATCGGCGTTTGCATGCTCCTATCGCACATGCGCATGAGCGACCGGTCGCACATGTGCACTAGCAGCCGGCAAGTTCCGATCACGCATGCGTGAAGTTTGTCTTGGGACAAATCTGGGTGGCAGTCCCCACCTTCTCCTCCGTGCTTGCTCGCTGTCGCTTCCTTCTTTCCTCCATACGGGAAGCTCCGTCTGGCTGCCACGACCAAAGCCCCACCCCACCTCTCCCAGTGCACCAATCAGAGTTCAGAAGTTCTAGGCAGGCATTTTACGTTTTCGATCTTAACTTGGCTACACTCCCGCGCCCAGGTTGTTTTCAGCCCCCCCACCCCCCAAAAAAACCTTTTAACCCCTTGAGTGCCTGAGGTAGGGTGACCAGATTTGTCTCAGCAAAAACTGGGACAAATCTCACGTATGCCCACTCAGCGCTCGCAGACTGCGCTTGCGCGAAGAGCACTTGCCAACCGCGCATGCGCGATCAGCACTTCTTGGCTGCTCGTGCAAATGCGCGATCGGCACTTCCCGGCTGCTCATGCGCATGCGTGATCGGCATTTTCCAACTGCACATGCGCGAACGGCATTTGTCGGTCGTTCAAGCGCAAGGGCAGCCGACAAGTGCCGATCGCGCATGCGCAGTTGGCAAATGCTGATCACACATGCGCACGAGCAGCCGGGAATTGCAGATCGCATATGTGCGGTCGGCAAGCGGGATTTGTTCATGCGCAGTCGGCCTTCGCCAGCGGGACAGAAAACTGGGACAGAGCCCGAAAAAACGTGACTGTCCGGCTAAACCGGGACGTCTGGTCGCCCTAGCCTGAGGGGCTGTGGCACCAGAATGCCATGGGCCCCTCCGGCATGCCGATGATGGAAGGGGAGTCATCTTCCTTCCTTTCCTCATCAGTGTATATCGCGTCCCTGAATGAGATCCCAAGCAAAAAGAGCCGCCATTTTGTTACATAGCTACTACGTCCTCGGGGAACTGAAAGGGTTAAAGTAATGGGGTTTTCAGATGAAAATTGCTCAAATTACCGCTTTTGTCCATTATTGAATGGGCCCCTTATTATAACCCATCTTCTACAAATGAAACCATTAATGCAGTATCTCCTTTATTTGAGTGGTTTTATTACATTTTTAAGTATATATTGCAAACCTATCAAATATCACTAATTTCACCCTCATCCCCAGGATTAACATCCTTCATAATTCATAGGGGGAAATTCACGAACCTCCCATAAGGTTTATTGCACCGCGATCCCTCGTTAACTGCCGTTGAACTCAATGGCAATTAACGCAGGATTGGGCGTGATAATGGAGGTTAATTAAACCAGGGCACAGACTCACTCTCGTAGCTCAGTTATCCCATTAAAATGTCCTTTTATGCTTTTGAAACTCTCATGTCGTACTTGTTTGGGCCCTTGAAACACCTTGACAGCGACATTAAAATGTCAAATCTAAAGTGAAGGCCACAAACCACTACTGCTAACATCACCATGGCAACCTGCAGGGCCTACCTTTTTCCTCCAGGCAGTTATAATTTCAATTGAAGGCCTCAAACCACGACCACTAACATCGCCATGGAAACCTGCAGATTCCTGTTTTTATTTATATATATATATATTTTTTTTTTCCCCCAGGCTTTTAGAATGTCAATTACAGGCCTCAGACCCAACACTACTAACATCACCATAGCAACCTGCAGAGCCTTCATTAAGATGGTGGCATTTTATGTTTGTTGATTTTGAATTCCAAACATTTGCAAATGCCTTAAACCATTCCAATTAATACCACCGATCATCTCAGAATCCGGCATCTGTTTGATTTTGAAGCCTTTTCTTTTTAAATGTGGTAGCCTCGAACCAATGCAACTGTCCCAATGGAAACGTGACGGGTGCAGATTAAGAGATAAAGCACGTTCAGTGTGAAACGCATTAGAGGATTACCAGCATTACTGCTCTATGTTTTCTATTCAATACATAACTTTTTTGTCACCACGTCCTAGCTTTGCTATTTTTGGCAGTACACCGGCCGTTCTTATTTGGATTCTTCTCTGCTACTGATTCATGCCCGGGAGCACGCCTGGCGGGAGTCGTCGCAGCGAACCGCGAGTTGCTTAAATGTGATTTTTTTTCCCCCCCAACATTATTGTGCTTAAATTTTAAGGCTGTGCCTATAGTGCCGCCGACGGCGACACGATGGGTGACGTCACCCGTCGCCACCGGCGAAAGTTATGTTTCGCCGGTCGGCGGCATCGCGGGATTCCCGCAATTTGATTTGTTAAAGGGCCGTCACGTTACACGATGGCCCTTGAAAAATCAATTTCTACCGGCGTCAACTTTTCGCGACGACGACGTCGCTCTGTCGCCGTCGCGTGCAATGCTTTTGTTTTTGGACGACGTCGCATCGCCGGCACTATAAGCACAGCCTAAGCCAGTTGATTTGTATGCATCCTTACCTGGTGTGGATTGACGGCGTCGGTAGTTCCGCTTGTGCAGGACACCCGCGACTGTCTCCGTCCTCGGTGAGTGGGGTTGTTACTTATCATACTCACACACTTCCACGGTCACACATTCGGATGTTTGGACGTGTTATTTTTTCTGTTCATGGATTCATAGAACTTCCACTCCCATATACATATAAAAATCAATATAGTTTGAACTGGACAATTAATTCTTTACCATTTGTTTGTATGGTTTTCCGAGCACCGAATTTTGGGGATTGACATCAATCCTATTCATCAACCAGATTAAGGCTTCATCAGCCAGGCAGGGAGCGAGCGGGCTGGCGTTCATGGGGGGTGACGTCACGCTCCCTGCTCGGCCAAGAGATTTTTGGCCGGCTAGGTGCGCGCGGGGGGGGGGGGCTATTCGGGGGCGCGGCCATGACGTCATGGAGCTGGTTCGCCCTTACGTGACGCGTGAGTGAGAGACAAATACAATTTTGCTTGCTTCAGCAAGCAGCTAAGCGCCGAGCATGCTCAGGCGCTCGCTCACGCTGGCCACACACATGGTTGCAATGTGTTTCATCGTGGCCAGCATGAGCTGCTCGCCCGCTCAGCGCCACCCTGGTTGCAGCATAAGAGAGAGGCCATTTTGAAAGTGCCTGGTTGCTTACATTTTAGAAAGTAAACGGATGACAACGCAGAGTTGTCAACTGTCACTTATTAATCTGGAGTCTGTCTCGCTGATATTTAGTATCAGCAGTCTTATAGATCTGAACAAAGTCTCATCGACCTGAGTCACTGAGCGTTTGGCGAACCCATATTTACATTAGTCAATAGGAAACTCTTAGGCACTATTCAATCTGAAGTGAAGCATGCTGGGGGAGAAATCATCTCTATTCAGATGAATGGGACTAAAATCTTCCCCAGCCCAGGGAAGACGTCTTCATATTAAAGTGCCTATTCCAGGTGTTCTGACTCAAGCACACACTGTGGCTAGTGGTTAGATGCAGGCAGCTTAACTCAATTTCATATATCAAGCAAGGGAACCTTCTTATTTGCTGAAGTGTTTATTTAGGGACAACAACAATACAAATAAAAAGGGGAAAAGGTTCTGAGCGAAAACACTGGGGCATGGGAGTACTAAAGGGGAGGTGAGCTATGGGGGCAGTGGGATAATGCAAGATATAGGGATAGGTAAAATTCAATAGCTTTACCAGGATAGGAGAGATGACTGCTCCAAGATGGCTGCTGGTCTAAAAGGGCAGCATGCTTTCCTGGGTGGATGGGAAATTAAGCTAGGTCTATACCAACTGGCAAGGGGAGGAAGAGCAGTGCATCCTATGTTTAAAAGGCAGCGGTGTTGCCAAGGCAACTGGCTAAGGCTGTGGGAAGGCTTCAAAGTAGCAACAATATTGTAACTTACACTGAGCAGCATCAGCTGCCTCAGAACAGAGAAACTGAACATACAGGGCCTCATTCAGAAAGCCTCGATAAGGCCCTTATCGAGCACTTATCGACCAAAATGGCTACTTGTATTCAGTAAGCCTCGATAAGTGCTCGATAACGGCCTGTATCGACGCAAAATTTTATGATCCAAAGAAAATCGCCAATTGAGCGGCGATCAGCCGCTTATCGACCATTTTCGGAAGGATCATAAACTTGCGCGATTCAGATACCCGCGAGTCGGCTGTCGCGGCCTATCGCAGCCCTAAAAGGCGTTCTTCTCCCCAAATCCAATACACCACAAAATGTTGGTAGATTGGTGGGGAGATGCCTCAATGAGCTGCGATGTGTCTGTACTTAGAACAAATCAGGCCCTTTTCCTGCCTCGGATTGATGCCGGGGGTCTCCGGAGCTGATAGCCATTAATAGCAGCTCCGGAGCCCCCCGGCATGCATCTGATGCAGGAAAAATGCATTTACAGCAACTTCATTACCTTAGCGGCTAACCGCTAAGGCAATGAAGGGGTTAAACACCCATGCCAGGCTTAGTGTGGCTAGCGAGGGTGGGTGAAGGGGGAATTTGGCCCTTAGTGGCTGTTTATGCCTTGCGGGGGGGTTGCGGGGGGACTTAACCCCTTCATTACCTTAGCGGTTAATACCGCTAACGTAATAAAGGGGTTAACCCAACCGCTACCCACCCGCAAGGTCTAGGCACCCATCCTTAGGGCTAATACCCCCTTCACCCATCTGTGAGGCCTAAGCACCCACCCCGGACTGACTATACCCACCCTGTACCCATTGAGTAGTGGTACATCATACCCATATAATAATAATATGGGCATGATAAGCCTCTATAGCACTCAATGGGCACCCTAATTACAATACATTAATACACAAGACACACAATAATAAAACATAATTAAACTCCAAAAAAGCACACTTCACTAAATAAAAACAGTAGCCAGCTAATCCAATCAATACAAGCAATAACAACATCAACAATGAATTAATTAAACCATTAACCAATCAAACCAATACATTCCTAAACCAACTCAAAATGAATAGTAACACTAACCAATCAAAACAATTAATTACTACAACATTAATGAATTTAAACAGTAAAATAGAAAGAAAGAAATTCTAACAATATCTGAAATAACCATAAAACGCAGTAGCTAACATAATACAACATTAACTAAAAACGAACACCAATCGCAAACATTTTATTACCATTAAGCATGAAAAAACAAACAATCATCTTCATCTGTCACCATTTCTTGATCTTCTTTATCTTCTATCTTCATCTGTCAATCCAAAAAGCCACATGGTAAATCCCAACCGATGTTGTCTCGTCGTCTTCTTGGGCTCAAATGAGGCGTCACGGCCTTAAATAGGGCTTGTGACGTCACATTTAGCCTCAAAATGGTTAACAGCCACCTGATTGGCTGTTAAAACCATGTTCCGACTTTCGTTTTTTTTTTTTTTTTTTACATGACGTCACTTAAAGGGAATGATGCCAGCCAATCAGAATGTCACGTGACCGGGACATTTCCTTGCATAGGAGATACCGGAACCCCATAAAGGTGCCTGTATCTCAGGAAGCAGGGCGTCCCTGGACCTAAAACCAACGCGGTTCAGCTCAGGAGACCCTCTGCACATCTACACTATGAAAGAAATGTATATTAAAATAAATAATTTCCGGGCGACATTTCCGCTGGGAGAGGCGGCTCTCTCAGAGCAGCTCTCTCTGCAGCAGAAATGAATCGCCGGTTCAGGCCTTTTCAGAGGCTCGATGCTGTCGCTGGCAGCAACTCGCCCGTTTTGGGAATTTTGCTATCACAGGTAATCGAGCCTTTCTGAATACCGTGATAGCAATGCCCAAAAAAACGTCATTTTAAATGCCCTGGCGATAATTTTTATCAACCCTCTCTGAATGAGGCCCACAGAGAGGTTCCAGGATACCCGGGGTGGCCAACTCCAGTCCTCAACAGGTCAGGTGCTAAGGATATCTCTGCTTCAGCACAGGTGTCTAAATCAGTCCCAGCTTCAGCACAGGTGGCTCAATCAGTGGCTCAGTCTTCGACAGAGCCACTGACTTAGCCGTCTCTGCTGAAGCAGGGATATCCGTAAAACCTGACCTGTTGGTGACCCTTGAGGACTGGAGCTGGCCACCCCATGTCTATTCATTAAGCGTCAAAATGGGCAGCAGCTTGTTAAAGTCTGTCATTCAATACAGTGACAGTTATAGATTGGTAATGATGTGTCAACACATTCATAGGTTTTTAAACTCAATACCTTATTATCACATTCACATATAAGTAGATTTTGAGACACATTTAGGCATCATTGACCTCTAGCGGCAGGCTATTTCCCAATTAAGAAAACAGATTCATCTGAATGTTGTCATGTAAGTGTAGCCCTCTTACCCCCACCCTAAGTGAGATTGGGGTGGGTAGGTGTATCTGACTACTTCTCAGTGTGGTGCTGTACCTGTTTGGCAACCAGGAGGGCTGAGCTTCCACCACGGGGAACCTGGGGAATATACTTATCTTCACGGTGCAGTGCCTCCACCGATAAGGGGTCCCAGCGAGATGGGAGTGTTACACAATATACATACGAACCACTCACAGATGCAATTGAACAAGCTTTACTCATCAATAATAGAAATAGACATATCACATATATATATATATATATATATATATATATATATATATATATATATATATATATATCAACATGCCCTTCCCACCTCTAAGGCAATAGGGACGGGGTCCCTATTATTGTCCCGACCACTGACTGTGTAAAGGCATTAGCCGCAGAGTGTCACTTTATTCAGAGTGTGAGTGTGAGGGGGGATAGCGCTTCCCTGGGGTTGGGGCCCGGTGGTGCACATGAACTATACCTCCCTGGTCTCGGTCCAGACCAGATCACAACCGCAACCAGTATTCCACGACGTGATAACGTGCTCCTTTCAGAGATGAGTCCTCAGGCCGATGCCTCTGGAAGGGCCCCCCCCGAGTGGATCGTACCCCTTTAAATGAGTCTCTAATAATGCTGCACTTTGGCAGCTGCCTTGCACTCCAGACGATATCCTGCAGCCGTCCCATCAACAGAGTCTGCTACCACTGCATAGGACAGGCTGTACTGCACTTCAGACAAGGTCCTGCAGTCACACGCACGCGCACACACACACACACACACACACACACACACACACACACACACCCCTTTCTGTATACGGTACTAGAGGGGAAAGGTCCCTATCTCCAGGCCTTCCCTGCTGTACACCTCTCAGCAGACCTACTGTGGCTCAGGGGATCTATCTAGGACCTAGGGAAACTCTCTGGCCTAGTCCACGGGACACACTCTCCCTGGACCCTACCTCCCCCCCCCCTATGTCCTGATCCCATCTTCCTGAACTGTCCTCATCTTCAAATCCTCTCCCTCTGTCTCTATTCAAAAATCTCTCAACTGCCACGGGCATCTCACAGCCTCAGGTTGCCTAGCAACATGTTAACGGCAGCCTCTGAAGCTGAGCTATGCTAACTGCTCTTATTCAAAACTGCCCTATTACTACTATTATTACCTATTACTATTACTACCTATTACTACCTGTTGACTTGTAGTACTGTACAGAGCCTTCCCTGTAATGGCCGCCACACCTGCACTACTGTTGCGCATGCACGAAGCTCCCTAATGGCCGCCGCGCATTTCCGAGCCCTGCGCGTGTTCGCGCGCACAGCAAACGTGGCGGCGCCCTGCCGTCGCCCTCCCTGCAACACAGGAGGTAAGAGGGGAAAACGGAAGCCCGGGGGGATCGGAGGGTACCTGGCTACATCAGGTAACAGCGTTGTGTGTTTAAGGACGAGGCCCAGATTTGCTGAACGGTGCTAAACCACAATCAAATGATTGGGCCATGCAGTGCCCTGTGGCTTAGCACTGCTTAGTAAATGCAGCCCATGATATCAGCAGATCGAACATGTGGGATGTCCTCACGTGGTGGACGCCAGGGTCTCCCTCTTTGTGCTGCCATGTTCAGTGTGCTTCGTCTCTCTGCGGTCCGGCTGTCGACCTCCTGTGATGTCCTTGTCACAGGTACTATTTGGTGACAGAAGGAGGTATGAAAGAAGTGTGATGTTTTTGAGACTGGGGGGGTGGAGTGTTATGCATTAAACTGCGATAGTGCCGATCAGTGCTCTATCACACGGGGATTCTCTTTATATAGAGGATTAGAATCGGAGGGTCTTTCAGAGCTGAACCCCACTATTTGCAGCTCTGGAGACGCCCCGTGTTCCTGAGTTACTTACTGGTGACGTTACCGGAATGACGCCCTGGTTTTGAAAGGGGATTTACGTACATAGCAGGAAAGGTGCCGCCGGTTACTTCCTGATATTTCTATCCCCTGCATCAGGCGGGCCAACAGGAAATCGCAACAGATGATGATGCGGCATCCTATGGGCCCGTGAAACATGGCAGCTTTAAACGGCCATTTTGTTTCCCCTGGTAAGGGTCTCGGTATCCCATGGTGTTCCCTGGGGCTAAAATGAATGCAGTTCTGCTCCGGACAACCGCATTAATGTATCCTATTATCCCAAAACACTGCTGGAGGATCTTGACACAATTTAGGTAATGTGTCTGCACTTTTGCTTTCCCCTATAAGTGTCACATTTAAGACACAGCAGTTTAACTAAACCTAACACACGTGTATTGCAAAGAACTATAAGTCTACTTGCTGTTTATTCAAATGCATGCAATTCTTAGATCACTCTAAACTGCTGTCAAGCATACCAAACCTATTGGCATAATATACCACACCTATTGGCATAATATACTAAACCTTGAGCTAGTCAGTTCATCAGATACATATAAACCAGGTTTGCACCTATAATTAACCCTAGAAGTGTCTCGTTTAGGACACACCTGTCAATCTAAGTCTACCAACCCATACAAATATATGTGGTGTTGCAACTAGCAGATTACAGATTGATTGGCTCCAAGTGTATGATTAAATACAACAAGGAGATAGGGTTTAAGGCAGGCAAAAAATAGCTTCCCTAGTATATCCTCATAAACTAGGTTATACAACAGAGATGCAAAAACGACCCTTGCAAACATTAAAAAGGCTCAAAATGTCCCGTGAGGCATCCTGTCCATATACCTACATCAGGAACCTCCTGTGTCATTCAAAGAAGCAGAGTTTGTTTAATGTATGGCGTTCTTAGTTTAAACACTTTGTAGCAAGGTGTTCCTCTTATAATGTAGTCTGCTTACAGCTCACTGACCACAGAGTAGCACTATGCATTGCTTAAGTGCAGAAAGTACCTTACTTGGTTAGGTATAATGAGCAGACGTGGTGTTACCGTCAGCTGCTCTGATATAAGAATGCCTCACGGGACCCGCTGTACCCTGAAATGAATGCGGTTCTGCTCCGGACAGCCCCCTTAAATATACCCCAAAACCACCGTAGCGGTTTATGAACGAAGCTGATTTCCCTGATTTGGCGTTTCACGTCACTGCAACTCGCAGAGCGCTGCCTGAAAACGCAGGTGACAAGTGTCCCTGGAGAGAGCCCCGTTGTCACCGCACAACCTCCCTCACATGGCCCACCCGCTCTGCATACAGTGACACGGGACTCAGTTTAGCTATTCTCATTCTTGCCTGAAGCTAACTGTGTCCCTGTGGGGCATTAATCATATAAGCTGCCTACACCCTACTGCGTGATTCTGTGTGTTCCTCACCTAGTGTAACTACAACATCATCTCTTTTCCCTTAGCTGTGATATATATATATATATATATATATATATATATATATATATATATATATCACATTTTAAGTTATGGTGGGTGAAAAAGGCGACAAAAAACCTCCACCGTTAGCATATAGCCAATAAATAAAATCACTTGTGGGCACATTCACATGTCTTAGACAGGTCTGCACCCCTAAATTTCACCATTATCACCTAGCATACAGTGCTTCCACTGCAGCAAGGGATTATGGGAAATGACATGCAAATGGGAACACGTGTCCCCTTTTGCCTGAAATCCGTTTTTACATGGAACCCTTATAAGCAAATGCTCTCTTGATCACACAGCTTTTAAGCACAGCATGTATATATATAATCCATTACATATATATATATATATATATATATATATATATATATATATAGATATATATATATATATATATCTATATATATATATATATATATATATATATATATATATACATATATATATATATTAGCCCCATTGAAAGTAATTTATTGACAGCTCCAGGGGAATTATATCTTCCTATTGTAACGAGGGGGTTACGGCACAGACTAATTTTTTCCATGGGCCAGCCAAAAATAGAGTTAAATGTTGATCGTTTTTTTTTTTGTTGCCTTTTCTATTTTAATTAAATTATAGACACATATTGTGGGGACTTTTTTTTACATTTGCTTTACATTTGAATCCCGATCCCTGCTGTTTTGCGGTTGCTGCCGCTGCATCATTATTACTAATAAAGCACTATGGGCCACATGCAGTAAAGTCCGATAGAAAATATCGCCGGGGGTTTTAAATCGCCATTTTTGGCAGCGTTGTTATCACGGTGTGCAGAAAGCCCCGAATACCAGTGAGAGCAACATTTCAACAAATGGCGAGTAGCCGGCGGTGAGATGATCTGCCCTCCGAAAAGGGCTCACCCGGCGAGTTCTATCTGCTGCAGAGAGAGAGGGAGACGCCTCTCTCCCTGCGCAAATCTCGGCAGAAAAAAACTATATTTACATTTTATTATTAGTGTAGATGAGTAAAGGGTCTCCGGAGCAGAACCGTTGATTTCAGGTCCGGGGACCCCCTGCTTACCTGAGATACAGGCCCCGTTATGGGGTGCCGGTATCTCCTATGCATTGAAATGTCCCGGTCACATGACGCAAGACATTTACTGCATAGGAGATAACGGCACCCTATAACGGGGCCTGTATTTCGGGAAGCAGGGGGTCCCTGGACCTCAAATAACAAGGTTCTGCTCCGGAGACCCCCTGCTCATCTACGCTAGTAATAACATTTTAATTAAAATATGTAGTAAAAACCAATACACAACCCACCCCCTGTGACCCCACATAAAACCATAATTTTTTTTTACACACAGGATAAAAACCACAGGCCGGTGGGGGTGCATGGGTGGTCCCCACGGGTGTCCGCAGCTCCCACAGGGCACCCCGGGGGTTCCCACGGGTGTCTGGGGGCCCTCGGGTGTGCCCCGCTAGGCTACGTGGGCCTCCAGGTAGTCCTTGTGGGTGTACGTGGTCCCCAACGGGGTCCACGGTGGTCTCCGTGGGTGACTGGGGGTCACTGGGTCATTCCCACGGGTTTCTGGGGTCCCTCAGGTGGTTCCCACGGTGTCTGGGGGCCTTTGGGTGGTTCCCACGGGTGTCTGTGGGCCTTCGGGTGGTCCCTGCGGGTTGTCCCTGTGGGTATCCGGAGGCCTCACATGGGTCCCCGGGTGCTCCCCGCAGGTGTCCTGCGGTTCTCACGTGGTCACCGTGGGTGTCAGGGGGTCCTCAGGTGGTCCCCGTGGGTCCCCGCTGGCCTGCAGTACCATTGCTGTATTTAAAAAAATATGGCCTAGATTTCAATAACTACACCCCCCCCCCCCCCCAAAACACATACAGTACAGTAATGTGCAAAATAACTATTATCCAGATATGGATAATAGATTATTTGCCCATTATTAAACACAACATTAGCCAGCCAGTATAAATAAAGTAAATAAAAACCTTTCTACTTACCCTTGCCAATATGAAGGACGTCCTCTTCAGCATACTGCAGGGCCGTGTCCTCTGATGCCAGCAACAATGCATAAAAAATACAATCTAATGGCCCCTAGCCCCTTTATCACCTTAGCGGTTAAGCGCTATAGTAATTAAGGGGTTAACCCACCCTCCCCTACTACCCACCCGGGAGGCCTAAGCACCCGTCCCAGACCCACTATACCCACGCTGTATCCATTGAGTGGCATAGTAGTACATCATACCCATATAATATGGGCATGATAAGCTACTATAGCAGTCAATGGTCACACTAATACAAAAGCATGAATGTCAAAAATACACAAGAATAAAACAGATACAACAAGCACCTAAATACCCAGAAACAAAAATTAAAACCACTAGCCAACCAAGCAATACTAACCACTAGCCAATCAATTAAAGAAATAAAACCACTAGGCATTCAATAAAATAATTCAAACCACTATGCAATCAATTACATAAATCATACCACTAGTCAAAAAATACATTTAATACCTAAAAGCAGTAACCAACACAACAATTAATTCATACAACCACTAGGCAACACATTAATTAAAACCAGTAGGCACCAAAATACATGATTAAATAATATCGCTAACCAATCTGTAAAAGGGTGGGTAGCGGGAGCGGTTAACCCCTTAATTACCTTAGCGGTATTAACCGCTAAGGTAATGAAAAGGTTAAGTCCACCCGGAAGCCCCCTGCAAGGCCTAAACACCCACCAAGGGCCAAATACCACCTTCACCCACCCCCGCTACCCACAATAAGCATGGCACTGCTGGTTAACCCCTTCATTGCCTTAGCGGTTAGCCGCTACGGCAATGAAGTGGCTGTAAATGCATTTTTCATGCATCTGATTCATGCAGGGGGTCTCCGGTGCTGATATTAATGGGTATCAGCGCCGGAGTCTCCCGGCATCAATCCGATGCAGGAAAAATGCATTTTTTTCTAAGTGCCGTCTCACCGCTTCTCGGCAGCTTCTCCTCACATTCTTGCCAACTTGTTGTGGCGGGACGATTTGGAGAGGAAATCTCCATTCTAGACCGGCGATCAACTGCAATAAGCTAATCGGGGCTACTAGAATTGAGCGAGTTTGAGAAGGTTGCGATAAGTGGCTTATTGCTCAATCACTCAATCACCCATTCACTCAACCCCCCTCACTCAATCATCACCCTCATTTAATCACCACCGCTCACTCAATCCCCTCTCTCACTCAAGTCCCACAACTCCCTCACTCAATTCACCCCCTCTCTCACTCAATTCCCCCCCTCTCTCACTCCATCCCCCCTCCCCTCTTACTCCACCCCTACCCCCTAAGAATTTTACCTCGATGGGTGGGTAGAGGTCTCCAGTGCCATGGTGGAGGGAGCTGGGACCCGGCTGCGGGTGCATGTGGAAGTTAGGCCCGAATGCCGGTGCCGGCGGGGGAGGGGAGCTGTGGTGCCGGCGGGGGAGGGGAGTTGCGGAGCTGCCGATCCCTGAGTATCACATGCCCCATTATAAATGACAAAAGGACCTTTAACTCTAGGGGTGCGCTATAGACGTAATTACGGCAGGGGGGTCTCCAATGGCCATATGACGTAACAGCCATGTCTTCATTTTCCTGCTTGTTGAAGGAGTGGAACCGAGGACACGCCTTCTGTCCCGTCATCGGTAACGGAGTGATCACGTGGCTCTCGGGACCCGTGGCACCGCCAGCACTCAAACAGTTAATATGTACTACTTATGGGAGAGGAGTGAGAGCCGGGACGTAGCCAGGACTTTGCCTGAGGCCGGGCGCCACCGCAGGGAACTAGCGCCTCGTAGGGGACCTGGCATTGTACCAATACCTGACCGCACTATACACTGACACAGAGCATAACCTGACCGCACTATACACTGACACAGAGCATAACCTGACCACACTATACACTGACACAGAGTATAACCGGACCGCACTATACACTAACACAGAGCATTACCTGATGGCACTATACACTGACACAGAGCATAACCTGACCGCACTATACACTGATAAAGAGTATAACCTGACCGCACTATACACTGACACAGAATATAACCTGACCGCTCTATACACTGACACAGAATATAACCTGACCGCACTATACACTGACACAGAGTATAACCTGACCGCACTATACACTGACACAGAATATAACCTGACCGCACTATACACTGACACAGAATATAACCTGACCGCACTATACACTGACACAGAGCATAACCTGACCGCACTATACACTGACACAGAATATAACCTGACCGCACTATACACTGACACAGAATATAACCTGACCGCACTATACACTGACACAGAATATAACCTGACCGGATTATACACTGACACAGAATATAACCTGACCGCACTATACACTGACACAGAGTATAACCTGACCGCACTATACTCTGACACAGAGCATAACCTGACCGCACTATACACTGACACAGAATATAACCTGACCGGATTATACACTGACACAGAATATAACCTGACCGCACTATACACTGACACAGAGTATAACCTGACCGCACTATACACTGACAAGGAGTATAACCTGACCGCACTATACACTGACAAAGAGTATAACCGGACCGCACTATACACTGACACAGAATATAACCTTACCGCACTATACACTGCAAAAAAGGGGGGGGGAGGTGAGGCACTTCTAATAGAGGTACAGTGATAAACCTTAAATGGTGCTTAATAAATAAAGTGAATAATAAATGTGAAACAGTAAACTTCGCAGCTTGACCCTTAAGGAGC
The DNA here is from genome assembly GCF_040206685.1 of Ascaphus truei. Taxonomy (NCBI): domain Eukaryota; kingdom Metazoa; phylum Chordata; class Amphibia; order Anura; family Ascaphidae; genus Ascaphus; species Ascaphus truei. The sequence goes on from NC_134499.1 coordinate 12,640,458, forward strand.
AGATCCAATTCCTCCTTTTGTTGATTGCAGAAAGAAACTTGTGGGAAGCGCAGATGTCACTGTACAGTATGTGGAAAAAAATATATAATATATAGTGTAATATGTTCTACAGGAAAAAACAGCTTCAAAAAAATCACAAGTGGGACTCACAATTTCTCAATAAAATACCAGCAGTGTGCATGTATGGAAGACTTGCTTGACATGAAGTACCAGGCTTCAGCAGGACAAACCCTCAATAAAAGAGATGACACTCTTAGTGCAACATTGCATGTTCACTGTAAATATATTTATAAAGCAATAAATATTGCACTCACATTTTGCACTATGTGCATAGACATGCGTCCAATCCAAAAGATGTAACTATCAAAGGCATTGAACATGCCCCCCCTAATTGGAGAGGGGGCGATCGTGCGAAAGAGTTAATTAAAAGAGAGACCTTTTGGATTCACCGCTTAAAAACATTAAGCCCGGCACGTCTAAATGCTGATATAGAGATCAGTGTTTTTATCTAACCCTGTGTGTTTTCTATTTTTACTTTTATTTTTATTTATAAATAGATGTTCCCATTTCTATAATACAATATTTATTTTGATGGAAATAGATATATATATATACATATATTTTATATATTTTTTATATGGAGGTCTTATATATTTTATATACGTATTTTTATTTTTATATTTAAATGTAGGTTTTATATATACACTGACAGAATATAACCTGACCGCACTATACACTGACACGGAGTATATCCGGACCGCACTATATACTGACACAGAATATAACCTGACCGCACTATACACTGACACGGAGTATATCCGGACCGCACTATATACTGACACAGAATATAACCTGACCGCACTATACACTGACACGGAGTATATCCGGACCGTACTATATACTGACACAGAATATAACCTGACCGCACTATACACCGACTATGAGTATAACCTGACCGCACTATACTGTATAGTGAGGGGGTGACACATGGGGGTGGGGGGGGGGGTGGATGATGGGGGGGTGACAGGGCAGTTACCTTGAGATCGGGATCGTGTAACAGTTACTTAGCAGCATTTCATTCAAAACCCTGTGTGTTGGGAATAACTCAGGTGTGTAGTATTAGATCAGACTTGCTGCATTTCCCACACGCTCGCTCGGCCCTTCATGAATTTTCATGTACAGTATTACGTTTCCTTGGGCTGCTATAGCATACAGGCATACCCCGCTTTAAGTACACTCACTTTAAGTACACTCGCGAGTAAGGACATGTCGCCCATTAGGCAAACGGCAGCTCGCGCATGCGCCTGTCATCACGTCCTGAACAGCAATACCGGCTCCCTACCTGTACCGAAGCTGTGCGCAAGCGGGGAGACTATAGAGCCTGTTACAAATACGTTATTTACATCAGTTATGCACGTATATGACGATTGCCGTACAGTACGTGCATCGATAAGTGGGAAAAGGGAGTGCTTCACTTTAAGTACATTTTCGCTTTTTTTACATGCTCCGGTCCCATTGCGTACGTTAATGCGGGGTATGCCTGTGTTACATACATGCTCCGGTCCCATTGCGTGCGTTAATGCGGGGTATGCCTGTGTTACATACATGCTCCGGTCCCATTGCGTGCGTTAATGCGGGGTATGCCTGTGTTACATACATGCTCCGGTCCCATTGCGTGCGTTAATGCGGGGTATGCCTGTGTTACATACATGCTCCGGTCCCATTGCGTGCGTTAATGCGGGGTATGCCTGTGTTACATACATGCTCCGGTCCCATTGCGTGCGTTAATGCGGGGTATGCCTGTGTTACATACATGCTCCGGTCCCATTGCGTGCGTTAATGCGGGGTATGCCTGTGTTACATACATGCTCCGGTCCCATTGCGTGCGTTAATGCGGGGTATGCCTGTGTTACATACATGCTCCGGTCCCATTGCGTGCGTTAATGCGGGGTATGCCTGTGTTACATACATGCTCCGGTCCCATTGCGTGCGTTAATGCGGGGTATGCCTGTGTTACATACACGCTCCGGTCCCATTGCGTGCGTTAATGCGGGGTCTGCCTGTGTTACATACACGCTCCGGTCCCATTGCGTGCGTTAATGCGGGGTATGCCTGTGTTACATACATGCTCCGGTCCCATTGCGTGCGTTAATGCGGGGTATGCCTGTGTTACATACACGCTCCGGTCCCATTGCGTGCGTTAATGCGGGGTATGCCTGTGTTACATACATGCTCCGGTCCCATTGCGTGCGTTAATGCGGGGTACGCCTGTGTTACATACATGCTCCGGTCCCATTGCGTGCGTTAATGCGGGGTACGCCTGTGTTACATACATGCTCCGGTCCCATTGCGTGCGTTAATGCGGGGTACGCCTGTGTTACATACATGCTCCGGTCCCATTGCGTGCGTTAATGCGGGGTATGCCTGTGTTACATACATGCTCCGGTCCCATTGCGTGCGTTAATGCGGGGTATGCCTGTGTTACATACATGCTCCAGTCCCATTGCGTGCGTTAATGCGGGGTACGCCTGTGTTACATACATGCTCCGGTCCCATTGCGTGCGTTAATGCGGGGTACGCCTGTGTTACATACATGCTCCGGTCCCATTGCGTACGTTAATGCGGGGTATGCCTGTGTTACATACATGCTCCGGTCCCATTGCGTGCGTTAATGCGGGGTATGCCTGTGTTACATACATGCTCCGGTCCCATTGCGTGCGTTAATGCGGGGTATGCCTGTGTTACATACATGCTCCGGTCCCATTGCGTACGTTAATGCGGGGTACGCCTGTATATATTTAACTCTTTTGAAATAGGCGACCATATTGCTCCCCCAGGAAGCCAGATCTTCGCCTGTCGTTCACCGGAGAACAGAGCCATTGGCAGTTTAGATAATTGCAGTGCCGGGAACGGCCGCATCTAACCTCCAACCCAACGCCTCTTAACCCTTTGTGTATCTTGGACAGGGGCGGCCAACTCCAGTCACCAAGGGCCACTAACAGGTCAGGGTTTCAGGATATCCCTGCTTCAGCACAGGTGGTGCAGTCGAAGACTGAGCCACTGATCGAGCTGCCTGTGCTGAAGCAGGGATATCCTGAAAACCTGACCTGTTGGTGGACCTTGAGATCTGGAGTTGGCCGCCCCTTGGTCTAGCACACAGCTACTCCGTCGCGGGATCTGGGTCCATGGTAGTTTTTCTGGGACAGATCGCGTTCTCCGCTCCAAGGGAAGCGATGGCGGATGGCAGGGGGATGACTCCTCCCCTTACGTACAGCCACCAGTGATGGGCACATGATCGGTGTGCTGGAGGTGGCCGTGGCACTCCTAAAGGGTTAAGCACATTACCAAGATGTTACAGAGAGAGACGCACAGGGGTTATATCCTTACAATGGGCTCAGTTGCTTAGCATTCTGATGTCAGAGAGACAATTTACATATCCACATAGTCTACTGGGTATTCAGCGATGTGACTA